>NW_026042543.1:0-184099 GCF_023856365.1 Brienomyrus brachyistius | reverse complement strand
GCAGTACCCAGCTCTTTTATAGGGAGCGTCAACCCGAAGTCAAGTTCTAGAACGTTGCACTCACTTTTCATTGGTTTCCCAGCTATGCTGTCAGAATAATGTTTGCTGATTGGTCGAAAATTTTAAAACGTACCCGAGTACTGTAAAAAAAACTCAAGATCTTGCTACCCTACGGAGCACCCATAAGGTGATTTTTTTTATACGTTATATGCAGCTATTTGTAGCAGGCCGTAATTAGACTAATCCACCCTTTGTCAATAAAGCCAACAAGAGAACAGGTTGCCCAAAGTTTGCTCAGGTACACGCCACAGCACAACCTTAAAAACACATCCAGCACAAATCACACTAGTGAATGACACAGCAAATCACAGCAATAAAAAAGACCCCTATGGGCAATCCAGCACCCAGACTACAGGTGCCAAAAGGCCCAGCCTGCCTAATAATGAACCCAAAATATACATACAACAAAGAAAAAGACACAAACAAAAAAGAAAATAAAACTAGCCAGCTGCTCCCACTAAACCCCGCTCCCGAGGCCACTAAGCCGGCTGGCTTGATAATACACGATACAACCTCAGATAAAACATATTAAAGCAACACCAGGGAGGTTTACAACCTGATCCTTAAAATTATCGACCCGTAATTCCACCTTGAAAACCCCTAAAGAACAGTAGTTTACCCCATGACTCACTGCCCCATTCAAACAAAAAAAAAACAGGTTTTTGGGGTAACCTTTAGGTCAGCTCTTCAAAACCAGGTATGAGGACTCTTCAGCTAATCAGTCCTCTAATTAGAAATCTAATTAGGGAGTTGCAGCGAAAACCTGCATACACACCGGCCCTTTGCGGATAAGATTGTTCACCCCTGAAACAAGCAAACAGAAAGGCTGCTACACTGCAAATTCAATATGCCCGCCGATGCTCCACCAAATCTATCAGGACCCTGCCTGTCTTTCCCGTGCCTGCTCCTTTGCCAATATGCCCTACCATCGGAACATGCACAGCCATCTCGCCCCGGCTATGCCTCCAGTCCGAACTGCAGTTCCTATACCTGCCTATAATTGCCTGGCTACAATCCATCCCCCAAAATGAAATTGATGACCCAACGATCACAGCTAAGAATTCTATCCCCAAACCACTGGTCTTCCTCCCCAACCGAACGATCATTCACTGACCGTGGTAACTTATAAGGGTTGGTATGATGACCAGTGGTGGACCTCACCGAACGTTTAACTGGTCTCTACACCTCGGGGGGGACATAACCTCCTCCATTATACGAGGCCTACTTGTGGATGCTCTATTGCGACCCCTCCCACCAGCCCTGTCCCCGTAAAATCACAGAGTCCTCATCCGATTCCATTTCTGTTGCCCCTGTGGGCAACCCAGACTCAGGAGACATTACCAGAACATCTTCCCCTGACATAACAACCCCCTGTGGTACTGGACGCAACTCTGTTCGGTGAACTTGACGGACAACCCCGTCCCCCTCCATTGGAGTTGCAGAGTAAACTGCACCCTGATCTTGGGGACACCGAACTACCATATACAAACAGGCATCCCAATGATCCTGTATTTTACCTCGAACATGGTTCCGCAAACACACCAGCTGACCTTCATCAAACCCCTAATCATTAACCAACTCATTGTGTTTCCGATTTCGTGGTGTGGCTTGTTCCTCCAACTAAGCCTTCACATACTCTTGAAGCACCTGCAAACTTTCCTGATGGTTTTGTACCCATTCCTCCAAAGGTCCACCATACTGACTGATCCCGGCAGGAGCCTGAAGATAGTGTATCGGTAATCGAGGCTCACAGCCAGACCTTAAATAAAAAGGCATCATCCAGTCATTTGGTGGGGTGTAGTATTGTAAGCTTCTCTGCTGGAGGAAGTGTGTGAAGCAAATTGTGCAAAAAAAATATTAAAGCAACACCAGGGAGGTTTACATCTAGATCCTTAAAATGATCGACCTGCAATTCCACCTTGAAAATCCAATTACCATATAAAGGATACAAGATGTAAAGATGACAAATGACATGGCACACATTTGTTGTTTAGACTGTTGTGTCAGGTTAATTGAAAGCTGAAGGATCTTAGTGTTTACTAGTCTAAGTAACAGAATGTCTAAACACTGTGCTTGCCTTTATGGGTTTTTAAGCAGAACATATAGGTATAGAAACATATTAACATTACGTTTCACGATTCACTGACTGGAGAATAGGAGAATATACACATCAATATTACTACTTAAGTTAACTAACCCTAATCCCAACCCCTATTGGCACGGAGCCCGCCAGGGTTCAGGTGAGATATAAATCTGTAATCTGTATCAATGGTTTTGCTATCCATACCCACCCTATTAATGTTAGCTTCCCAGGGTTTCTTGTTAGACAAGCTCTGTGTCTCTCTATACCCCCATTTACTGCACGACTGATTGTCCATTTATAAAGAATCAAATAGGGTGAAGATGGTTTTAGTTTACAATTACTCTGGAAGGTGACCAGATTAAAAAAAACTAAATACCATGCCTACGTGTATGTAATCTCCATCACAGTCCCCATTTTCCCCATAATCCTCGTTTTGATAGTGCCAATTTGTGTAATGTGAGTTTTTTTTTTTTTTTTAAAAACTGTTATAGAAGAACATACTGGATGCCACATGTGTACAATTACCCCTTTCTAATTAGTGGGGTCCGTTGTGTCAGCTACAGCCTTTACTAACATACACATAAGTATACAGTCTTACAGCACTTTTGTTTTCCTTTTGTATTTAATGGTTTTCCATTTAGGGGGCAGCATGGTGGTGCAGTGGTTAGCACTGTTGCCTCACACCTCTAGGGCCCGGGTTCGAGTCTCCACCTGGGTCACATGTGTGTGGAGTTTGCATGTTCTACCCATGTCATCGTGGGGTTTCCTCCGGGTACTCTGGTTTCCCCCACAGTCCAAAAACATGCTGAGGCTAATTGGAGTTGCTAAATTGCCCATAGGAGTGTATGCGTGAGTGAATAGTGTGTGAGTGTGCCCTGCGATGGGCTGGCCCGCCATCCTGAGTTGTTCCCTGTCTCGTGCCCATTGCTTCCGGGATAGGCTCCAGACCCCCCGCGATCCAGTAGGATAAGCGGTTTGGAAAATGGATGGATGGATGGATGGACAGTTTTCCATTTGAGGAATTAGCAAAAAACTGCAGTGCATGATGGGTAGGATCTAAAGGCTGCCTAACGCCCTTAATTTGTTTGCAATTTCGCCAGGTAGGCTACCTTCTTTAAACTGCGTTTTGCTAGACTACACATTTCGAGATGTTTTATTGTAGTCTTGGTAAATATATATATATAGTTTAGCCTAACCCAGCCACTTAAGGGAGCAAGCCAGCTCAGGTAGGTGCCAGTCCCAAGCCCGGATTAATGGAGAGGGTTGGCGTCAAGAAATAAAGAGAAATAAAGACAACTAATACTCCTAGTTTGCGAGATCTGACTGCAATGGCAGCACTGCTACAAGGGTGTGGATAAATCTATACAAATATCACCTGCATGCACATTACTTCTTTTACAATAACCAACTCCTGATCCATACTGTTAGTCGTGAAAAAAAAAACTATCGTGTACATAGAGGCCCTGTGTAAAAAGATAACTGCCAAGGAAAAGATCAAAAACATTTATTTCAAGGATACAAAGTTTTTATGGTCATGTACAGTGTACAGTGCAATTCTTATTTGATTAACTTGAATGTCTCCACAGACTAGACGATTAAACAAATAAAGCAGCGCAACATTACAATAACTAATAACAAATAAACAAAGCTCACGAGTACTATTACAGTATTTATATCATTTATTTAAACTTAATTTTACCAGGTAAATTAACTACAAAGCAGTTACCACTGCTTTACCTGCTTCTCGGGAGAAATAGCAGATATACGTCATGTATGTGACTAAATTCTTAAGCCAATAAGGGCAAAGTTGTGTCGTAATGGAGGCGGATCCAGTTTGTGCAGCCGGTTAAAGACACTACGGGCATGTAAATGGAGAACGAAATTATAGTTATACCGAATCTCCTACACACAATACCAAGGTTACCAACTTTGGTCAGCTGACCGGAGTGAGACGTTCAATTCCCGTAAGATTTCTTTGCGCCAGCCTGAGAGTCTGAAAACACGTCACACCAGATGCATGAGAGATGGAAACCTGGGATATTCAGTCGAATCAGATCAAATATGATGCTAAGTTAGTACTAAGTTAAAATATGTTCCGGACTTGTAACATGCACCCATGATTTGGAACAGTCAGCAGGCTGTCTCTGGCCACGCCCCCTACACTCGGTCCGGCCCCTGGCTTTTCCTGAATTCTGATTCCTTTAGATAAACATTGACTTCATTGATATTGTTATTGATTTATCGACAGACCATCATACTTTTTAGACGTTATAATAACAACACTCTATTGATCCCCAAAGAGAGAAATTCTCTCCTTGCCTGCCCCCTCTTACTGTCCATGATACACAAGCACATATGTAGAAAAACGTCAGCTTGGAAGCCAAGGCTGGACTTAACCTACTCTATTCTGGTATTCTGTTCTCCCAAGTAAGGCATCCCAAGTTCGAATCCAACTTCCGACAAAAGTTCTTCAATCGCTACAGCACAATTTGAGCCACTGATCGGCTTTAATTGCTTTGTTTTATTTTTGCGTTTCAGGCAAAACTACATAACACTTAAAGACACTTCGGGCATGCAAATGGAGAACGAAATTATAGTTATACCGAATCTCCTACACACAATACCAAGGTTACCAACTTTGGTCAGCTGGCCGGAGTGAGACGTTTCTCAGGCGCCAGCCTGAGAGTCTGAAAACACGTCACACCAGATGCATGAGAGATGGAAACCTGGGATATTCAGTCGAATCAGATCAAATATGATGCTAAGTTAGTACTAAGTTAAAATATGTTCCGCACTTGTAACATGCACCCATGATTTGGAACAGCAGCATACCTGTCAAGGTTTGGATTTGAAAATAAAGGAAATTTTCCGGCACCCGCCGTGAGCCATCCCACCACCGCAACCAGGCTCCAGTATCCCTTACATTTTAAGACAGGAAATATAAAATAATATAAATTATATAAAATATAATATAAATATAATATAAATATATAAAATATATAAAATATATTTTTGGCCACAACCGGGATTCGAACCCCGGTCTCCCGTGTGAAAGGCGGCGATCTTACCACTACACTATCCAGCAACTATATAATATAAGGGAGATTTACGGGAAAATACTAATACGGGAGGACGGCGGGAAAGAGAAGTAAAATACGGTAGTTTCCCGGCCAAAACGGGAGACTTGACAGCCTGAGATGGCTGTCTCTGGCCACGCCCCCTACAGTCGGTCCGGCCCCTGGCTTTTCCAGCGTGTTCGCGAAAACGACTTCATTTATTTTCTTATTGATTTATCGACAGACCATCATACTTTTTAGACGTTATAATAACAACACTCTATTGATCCCCAAAGAGAGAAATTCTCTCCTTGCCTGCCCCCTCTTACTGTCCATGATACACAAGCACATATGTAGAAAAACGTCAGCTTGGAAGCCAAGGCTGGACTTAACCTACTCTATTCTGGTATTCTGTTCTCCCAAGTAAGGCGTGGGTTCGAATCCAACTTCCGACAAAAGTTCTTCAATCGCTACAGCACAATTTGAGCCACTTACGGCTTTAATTGCTTTGTTTTATTTTTGCGTTTCAGGCAAAACTACATAACACTTAAAGACACTACGGGCATGTAAATGGAGAACGAAATTATAGTTATACCGAATCTCCTACACACAATACCAAGGTTACCAACTTTGGTCAGCTGGCCGGAGTGAGACGTTCAATTCCCGTAAGATTTCTTTGCGCCAGCCTGAGAGTCTGAAAACACGTCACACCAGATGCATGAGAGATGGAAACCTGGGATATTCAGTCGAATCAGATCAAATATGATGCTAAGTTAGTACTAAGTTAAAATATGTTCCGCACTTGTAACATGCACCCATGATTTGGAACAGCAGCATACCTGTCAAGGTTTGGATTTGAAAATAAAGGAAATTTTCCGGCACCCGCCGTGAGCCATCCCACCACCGCAACCAGGCTCCAGTATCCCTTACATTTTAAGACAGGAAATATAAAATAATATAAATTATATAAAATATAATATAAATATAAATATATAAAATATATAAAATAAATTTTTGGCCACAACCGGGATTCGAACCCCGGTCTCCCGTGTGAAAGGCGGCGATCTTACCACTACACTATCCAGCAACTATATAATATAAGGGAGATTTACGGGAAAATACTAATACGGGAGGACGGCGGGAAAGAGAAGTAAAATACGGTAGTTTCCCGGCCAAAACGGGAGACTTGACAGCCTGAGATGGTCAGCAGGCTGTCTCTGGCCACGCCCCCTACACCCTGGCTTTTCCAGCGTGTTCGCGAAAACGACTTCATTATTTATCGACAGACCATCATACTTTTTAGACGTTATAATAACAACACTCTATTGATCCCCCTCTTACTGTCCATGATACACAATGACGAGACACATGTTCACTAATGACGAGAACTATTCTATTTTTCATGCCGGGTCCTTCAAATCTTACATTTACAAATCTTGTTCTTGTTCTCTGCTCGTTCCCGTAGATATATATTATTATACGGAGATTTACGGAGTCTTCAAAGACGGTCCAGCTCAAGGATCACTGTTGCTGTGGTGTAGATCAGCTGATCTGTAGTAGTCTTCTACGTACATCTTCTAGTAGACCTTCTGAGGGTACTTCACGCATTCTTGGTCGGAGGGTCCAGGTTTCTTATTTCTCAGGTCATCAGCCTAGGTATTCAGCCTACTAATATATATGGGGCTTGGTACCCAATCTCGGAATGTGGGGATGATGATATCTCCCCCCTGACCTGTCGTCCTGGCTCCCCCTTGTCGTAGCAATCGTGTTGTACCTCATCAATCTCTAGTTGTGATAGCAGTTGTTTCTGGCCACAACCGGGATTCGAACCCCGGTCTCCCGTGTGAAAGGCGGCGATCTTACCACTACACTATCCAGCAACTATATAATACAATATATAAAAAATATAATATAAATATAATATAAATATATAAAATATATAAAATATATTTTTGGCCACAACCGGGATTCGAACCCCGGTCTCCCGTGTGAAAGGCGGCGATCTTACCACTACACTATCCAGCAACTATATAATACAATATATAAAAAATATAATATAAATATAATATAAATATATAAAATATATAAAATATATTTTTGGCCACAACCGGGATTCGAACCCCGGTCTCCCGTGTGAAAGGCGGCGATCTTACCACTACACTATCCAGCAACTATATAACATAAGGGAGATTTACGGGAAAATACTAATACGGGAGGACGGCGCGAAAGAGAAGTAAAATACGGTAGTTTCCCGGCCAAAACGGGAGACTTGACAGCCTGAGATGGCTGTCTCTGGCCACGCCCCCTACAGTCGGTCCGGCCCCTGGCTTTTCCAGCGTGTTCGCGAAAACGACTTCATTTATTTTCTTATTGATTTATCGACAGACCATCATACTTTTTAGACGTTATAATAACAACACTCTATTGATCCCCAAAGAGAGAAATTCTCTCCTTGCCTGCCCCCTCTTACTGTCCATGATACACAAGCACATATGTAGAAAAACGTCAGCTTGGAAGCCAAGGCTGGACTTAACCTACTCTATTCTGGTATTCTGTTCTCCCAAGTAAGGCGTGGGTTCGAATCCAACTTCCGACAAAAGTTCTTCAATCGCTACAGCACAATTTGAGCCACTTACGGCTTTAATTGCTTTGTTTTATTTTTGCGTTTCAGGCAAAACTACATAACACTTAAAGACACTACGGGCATGTAAATGGAGAACGAAATTATAGTTATACCGAATCTCCTACACACAATACCAAGGTTACCAACTTTGGTCAGCTGGCCGGAGTGAGACGTTCAATTCCCGTAAGATTTCTTTGCGCCAGCCTGAGAGTCTGAAAACACGTCACACCAGATGCATGAGAGATGGAAACCTGGGATATTCAGTCGAATCAGATCAAATATGATGCTAAGTTAGTACTAAGTTAAAATATGTTCCGCACTTGTAACATGCACCCATGATTTGGAACAGCAGCATACCTGTCAAGGTTTGGATTTGAAAATAAAGGAAATTTTCCGGCACCCGCCGTGAGCCATCCCACCACCGCAACCAGGCTCCAGTATCAACAACAACAAACAAACAAATTTATTTTTATATAGCGCATTATCACAACATTACATTGTCTCAAAGCGCTTTACAGTATCCTCACCCAAAGCCCCCAGTGAGTAAGCCATAGGCGACAGTGGCAAGGAAAAACTCCCTAGAAGGAAGAAACCTTGAGAGGGACCAGACTCAAAGGGGAAGCCCATCCTCCAGGGGCCGGCAGGGATAGTCAAATAGAGAGAGGAGAGCAAGGAAGATAAGCCAATGCCGAAGCCGAGTCTTCTTCCAATTGCCAGGCAACCAGAGGTAAGGCAGCGGGTCATACATGGAAGATCAGAACGGCGAGCTGGATGCAGGGACGTCACTGGTGGTGGTCGGGTGTGCTGGATATCTTGATAGATTGAGGTCTCCAGGCATCACCCCCAGGAGGAGTAGGGGAAATAAAATGTACAATTAGGCATAGTAGAGGAGGCTATTGGCAGTGCTAAAAGCTAGGTGAGTACAATATGAAGTGCAATCTGCAAGCTCCGGCAGATATGGCTATGGCAGCATCAGTAGGAGGGAGAGGCAAGTGGGAATGCCGGCATGGGGAGTCCCTGAAATGTCAGCACTCCAGTTCCACAAGAGATTGCAAAGCTAGAGTGACAGCACTGACAATCCAGTTCATCCAAAGCCAATGGCACCGATCCCCACCCAGCTCTACACCTCACACTACAGGTCTGCCTGGGAGTGAAGAGTTAGCTAGGGCTAGAACTAGTGTCCCTATACGCTAAACTAAACAGGTGTGTTTTTAGTCTGGACTTGAGTTTTTAGTCTGGACAGAGCACGTTACTGACACACACATCTTCTTCGCAATGTTGCACACCTCTTTAAAATTTGCCTTTGTGATCTCCGATTGCCTCAATCGGACATCATTAGTGCCGACGTGGATAACTATCTGAGAGTATTTACGTTTACTTTTAGCCAGCACTTTTAAATTTGCCGAGATGTCGGTCGCTCTGGCACCCGGGAGACAATTTACAATGGTCGCTGGAGTCGCTACTCTCACGTTTCTTAGAATAGAATCACCAATTATTAGAGCACTTTCAACAGGCGTCTCAGTGGGAGTTTCACTGAGTGGGGAGAACCTGTTGGAAACGCGGATAGGCGAATGGTGCCGGTGTAAGTTTGGTTTGGATTTGCGACTATGCCGCCGGGTCGTCACCCACTCGCCTTGCTGCGAAGGCTCTGCTGCCGGAGCAGGGGGAGACTTACTGGCTATCGCGGACATATCCGGAGCCGCTAATACTGAGTCAATAAAACTCTCATTCTCCTGAATGTTATGTAACGTCCGGATACGTCCCTCTAACACTACAATCTTCTCCGTCAGTCTAGCGACTAACTGACACTTCTCACATGTATAAATACCACTAATGACTGGAGAAGAATAGCTAAACATATTACACTCAGAACACGGAACAGTAGACATGGCGTTGTACTTACGTAAACTGAGGCTGTAAGGCTGGAAGCACCTTCTTAATTGAACGAAGATCGTGGGTCGGTACTTGCGTAGGTGATTAATCCGTCGGGGTCTGGGAAATTTTATTTATTTATTTTGGAGGATTATTAATCTTGCGAAGCTTTTTCCCAATGACTTAACTCGAATTATTATTTAGGTGATATCTATGGTTTCAAAGTTCGTGCGCTAGCAGTCAGTATCACTCTCGCAGGAAACAGGAAACAACGGAAATGACCATGTGTATCCCTTACATTTTAAGACAGGAAATATAAAATAATATAAATTATATAAAATATAATATAAATATAAATATATAAAATATATAAAATATAAAATAACCATTT
Organism: Brienomyrus brachyistius; assembly: GCF_023856365.1. Classification (NCBI taxonomy): domain Eukaryota; kingdom Metazoa; phylum Chordata; class Actinopteri; order Osteoglossiformes; family Mormyridae; genus Brienomyrus; species Brienomyrus brachyistius. Next base: position 174,014 of record NW_026042543.1, on the reverse strand, counting down.
GTCATTTATTTTCTATTAATTTTTCATGTTCACTCTGTCATTCACTAATGACTTGGATTTTTCATGCCGACTGACATCGTTCCTTCCCCGTGGGAGACAAATCTTACAGAACGCGTGACCCATCCTGCTCCTCTTCAGGAAAGTAAATTCGTCATCTTCGTCATCACCCCTTAAAACAATTACTGAAGCGAGACGGCGCACGCGTTACGGCGACAGATTTAAATTGTGAGTGCACTATATCTCGTCGCAAATGGTGCTTAACCACGGCGGGTCTCAAGCACAGGAGACTCCCAATTTCTAAATGACACACACTTGGCTCACAGCGCAAAGTTGTGTTAAACTTGCTTTGTCTAAAGCAGGCACACACATACGAGTATGATCCTGATAGGTAACTAAGCTATCGGTCTTATGTCCAAGCGCAACATAATTTAGGTTAGAACCTCATAACAAGTATTCCCGTTCGCTAATAGAGAGATCTCTCCCAGGATATATAGAAACGGAGACACTCGTCCGAATTGAACCTGGAAACAAAGCGCTACATCTGAGAATCTCGTCAGACATAGGGTTAAAGTTTACTGCAGTTTAATACGAAAGAACTACAATGAAATCACCGAAAATAAAACAAAATAATATAACTACTAATAATAGAAATAAAAATAACTATAATAAGCCCATATGATCCCGCTTAAATGCCTTCAGATTGCCATGAGTGCGACTTTTGCAACCAGTTGACAGTAGCGCTTCTTCACTGCACGTTCGGTCATAAAAAGTTTAAATTGTGTGCTCAGAATAAGTTTAAACCTTGTGCCTTGTGATTATTAACCAATTTTTATGCTGAATGGTCGGCTCAAACTCAATTGCGAAACACCGTGAGTCTGTTAATGTGTGACTTAAATGGAACTCATTAATAACCAGTATCACGTAATAACCTGGGTTAGAATAGAAGGCTTGTCCAACGAGCTGCGTCACCAGGTAATGTAAACGATCGGTAGCGAAGCTCCCCTCACGGCCAATGAGAGAGAGTCTCGCGATATTTCAGGCGAATTTGAGGTTTCAGAGCGTAGATCGCACAGGCAGGGATTCTTGTGAGCACTCAATGAACGGAGGCTGAAGTTGTGTAAAAGACATGCATTTATTCCTATAACTAACATAAGACAGACATTACACCTAACAAACAATAAACACGAAATAACGGAGTGGACACAAACAATGTAATCATGAAAATGCAATGACCAGATTTAAAATGAGTAACCTTAAAAGGGAAAATACTGTTCTGCAAAGCAAGCAATTTCTGGAAATACTGTCCTAAAGTAATATAGCAGGTGAATAGGAGTTTAGGTTGTTATAAATGAAAGGAAGTTTGTTTACTTGGTTGCAGAGTGGGGGGGGGGGGGGGGTCTTGGCAGTTGGTTGCGGAGGCTGATGAGCTGATGGGTGATGGCACTCAGGGAGGCGCGGTGTTTGCAGCGGTTGTTGGAGTGGAGCCCCTCTGATTCCCTCTCCTGGTGAAGCTTGGGCTTGGTTGCAGTTCTCTGTCCAGCTGGGTCTTCACTGATAGGCTTCAGGAGGGCTTCTTGTGGGCTTCTCTTCTCTTGGGCTGATGTTCTCTGCCTCTCTTCGTGCTGATGGTCTTTTGTTTTCTCCTCCCTTCTGTTTCTCCTCTCCTGGCTTTGTTCTGAGGTGCCAGGTTTTATAGTGTAAAGTTCGTGAATAGGAGTGACCAGGAATTCGACTCCTGGACCAATGGCTGACCATCCATTTGGCGGGCTTTCGGAAGGGGGTCTGTATCAGTCCTTTTGAGATTTATGACCAGAGTGATTTCCCTTGTATTGATGATTTTCGTTAGGCTGGTGTAACTTTTGATATATTCACTTTCGTGGTAACCACTGACCAGATTTGGAAACTGGAGTGATTTTCCATCGGTTTGATACCAAACATGCCATAGCAGCCTAGCGGTTCACACCTCATACCATCTGTAATGATTAATTAATGATTACTTATATTATGTCGTTATGTTATATTACTCACACCTTATTTTATGCCTCACAATCTATATAATTGTAAATATACTGTGTAGCTGCTGGCGCGTTCCAAACTAAATCTCATTGTACTTACAATGTCAATAAAAACATCCATCCATCCATCTAGGCAGGCCAGTGTCGCCTCCATCCTTCCTGAAGTCAGTGATTCCTTTGTCTTTGTGCTGTTTAGTGCCAAATTGTTTGCTGAACTCCAACCTATCAGTTTCTGGACCTCATCTCTGTAAGCTGACTCATAAGAACCAAAGAGATTTACAAATGAGAGGAGGCCATTCGGCCCATCAAGCTCCTTTGAGGAGAACTTAGCTAATAGCTCAAAAATCTTATCTAGCTCTGATTTAAAAGAACCCAGGGTTTTAGCTTGTGTTACAATAACAGGAAGACTATTCCATACTCTAACTACACGCTGTGTACAGAAATGCTTCATCAAATTCGTTTTAAAATGTTCTCCAGCTAATTTCCACTTATGGCCACGAGTTCTGGTATTTAAACTAACATTGAAATAGCCATTTGGCTGAACAGCATCCAGACCTGTTAGAATCTTAAACACCTGGATTATGTCCCCCCTTAGTCTCCTTTGCTCGAGGCTAAACAGATTCAGCTCAGCTAACCTCTCCTCATTAGACATTCCTCTAAGACCAGGAATCATTCTCGTTGCCCTACGTTGCACCTTTTCCAAGGCAGCAATGTCCTTCTTAAGGTATGGTAACCAAACCCGCACACAATATTCTAGGTGGGGTCTTACCAAGGAATTATATTATCGTAGCATCACTTGCCTTGTCTTAAACTCCACACACCTAGAGATGCAATGTGCCTTCTCGCGTGGTGTTCCTGCAGAGGGAGTCTGTGAGTGCTGGAGATTGGGGGAGGGGGCAGTGTGGCTATGTCTGCTCTGTGTTCCTCCAGACGAGCAAAGAAGCTGTTTAGCTCCTTTGCTAAAAGGGCGTTGCTGTTAACAGTGACGGTGTTGTTGCCTTTGAAGTTTGTAATGTGTTGTATTCCCTGCCACACCCACTGTGGGTTGTTGTATGTGAAGTAGACCTCTATTTTCTGTTTCTCTGCCTGCCTGGCAACCTTGATGCCCCTATTCAGGTTAGCTCTGGCTGCACTCTGTGTTCTTGACTGCGCTGTCTTGTCCTGTAGTATTGTATTGTTGCTCTTGTGTTTATCTTGCACTTTCTCCCTCTGTTTGTGCTCCTTTCACTCTGTATAGTTCTATCTTGCCCGCACTTGTGTCATCTTGTGTTGTTTCTGTTTTTCTTCTTTGTGTTGCACCGTGGTCCAGGAGGAACAATGTTTCCTTTCACTGTGTACTGTGTATATTGCTGAAATAACAATAAACCCACTTGACCACCTGCCTCAATTCATCCTGAAGAGTTTTCCAATGTTGTTCAAAGGTCTGTTTGTTTCGAGTGAAGGACACGCCCCTGGACGTGCTGGATAAGGGGACCACAGATCAGTGTCCTCAGTCCTGCTTCTCCCTTCAAAGCTGAGAGGAAGATGACCCGCCTGCTGCTTCTGGTTTTGGCTTATGGAGCTCTGCTTATCTCCACAGAGGCCCAGCAAGATTACCACAGTCTCCCTGCACTCACAAGACGGCCATTAAACTCGCAGTCGAAAATGCTCATCAAGGAACCCGTCAGCACATGAATTTCTATAACATCCAGGGCCGTCCGAAGGTAACTGCTGAGAAAGTGTTTACAAAAGTGTGAAACTTTCATCATCTGCAAGCTGAACTAATGAGTATCACATTGATTTTGATGTTTTAATTTCAATGCATATGATGCTTAATGTCTCTTCACAATGAAAGTGATGGTTGTATATCTCAGCCCTGGTCAATTTTACCTTCTCACAGTTTCTCTCTGAATCTGCTGCAGTCAAGTCTGTGACAGTTTGCCATTTTTTGGGTGATTATTGTTTGTTATATTGCCTTTAAAACAGTTGTAGGCAATTTTGTATATAACGTGTTTATGTGATTTAGATCAGCAGTGAATACATTGACATTGAGATTCTCTTGAGAGCAACAAAATGTCCAAAGTCAACTGCAACAGACCATCGGGCTGACTGTATTTTCATGGACAAGAGGGTAAGTAAAGAGTCACTGTGACTGTGAGCATTGGACATATCAGTTAGCAAATTAATTTAGGTTCATGTTAACTTTTTTGATGCCCTGCGGGGGAAAGTTAGCCAACAATAAAGTAACAAATACATAGGTGGCCTCAAAGAGCCAGTTCCTTCACCTTATTCTCAAATTTTAGTAGGTTTACAGGCTTAAAGGCTGGATTACCAGGCAGAAGCAAATGCTAATCATCTGAGGGGTGACCTGTAGATTATGCTTCGAGCTATGAACCCTAGCTGGCCTTATTTAAAGACCTGTGGGCTGTACTACAAAGCGGGTTTTACATACCCAGAGTTAACTCAATCGAGCCAGGTTAACTAAAACTCATTGTTGAAATCAGCCTTAAATGGCAGTGTGGTGTTTTGTGGTGAAAGGGCAGGACTTAACTCTTGTTTTAATTAGAAAGCCAGTAATTAAACCTGGTCAGAGCAGGGTAGATGTGCAGTGTGAATTACCCTTTAAATTTACCTCTTTAAATAGTGAACTACAGGACCACTTAGCTTGATCGGAGGACAGTATTTTAATACAGAGCAGTGTTCAGTTAAACGGGATTTGTTGTTCATACTTTTAGATGAACTTGCTTTGTATAATATAGCCTTATGGTGACCCTGCTTTGGAAGCTCTTTCCTCTAAAATTGTTCTGTGTCATTAAACCCTGCACTCCAGCAGCTCTGCCTTAAATCATTAGATATATCTTTACTACACCTTCTCTCACTGTATTTATTGCCCACCACTCTTTAAATACTGTTTTTGTGTGTCTGTGTGTTTTTGCAGCCATTCATTAACTGTAGAGTTTGCAGCAGACGGTCTGGTAATGATCTTACACATCCATCAAATGACTGTGTACCAAACAAGAAAGTGGATGAAGTAAGTGTAGAGAGTCTTAGCATTATGGAAATGTAACAGGTGTGTGAATTGTGTCTAAACATGTGGTTAAACTTTGATTGTGTTTGTACATGCAAAAATTTGATCAGAGTACTGTTTATTAATGACAATGTTACTTTTAATCTGAACAACAGTGGCAGCACCAAGGAAAAGCTTGGGGGGGGGGGCTCTAGCTCCTCCTCCAATGACCATAGTACCCCCACAGCACCCCCAAAATATTGGTTTCATTTTTTCTTTAACTATCTGTAAAATCTGTATATTGTGTAAGACATTTTTGCGGTTTTTACAGCATACTTGTAGTGTATTTTTTCTTCAAAGTACACATAGAGGCTCTGTGAGCTAGACGTTAGAATTTCATATTTTATCCTATTTTATCCATGCTGTAGCTTATCGTGCTGTGTGCTTCTATACACCATCTACATAAGCTGAAAAGCTAAAGCACCCGGTCTAAATAATCTCACTCCCCTATAGCACCTGTAGCATTAAGTCACTGGCGCTGCCACTGCTGAATAAACGACTCCAATCTGACTAAACCGCTTAACTTTTCCTCCCCATGTTACATTTCAGGACAAACGACGTAATATGTGTCCTTCTGATAAACCTCTTCTCAGACCTAAAACTGCCTTGGCTTCCAAGGACACTAAAGAAGCTGAAGGAGACCGTCTGGCTGTTTCTGATGGCTGATGGTCCTGCAATGTGGACCAGAGGAGGAAACTGGGAGGGAAAATGCTTTGCTTTATATCATGCCCACCCAAAGCCCCCAGTGAGTAAGCCATAGGCGCCGATAGCATGGAAAAACTCCCAAGAAGGAAGAAACCTTGGGAGGGACCAAACTCAAAGGGGGAGCCCATCCTCCTGGGGCCGGCAAAGTGTAGGTGCAGGATCACAAAAAAACTTGACGAGAGAAACGAGAGAATTCGACTGTCCCTCACAAAAACTGTAAAGTTTTAGTGGCTAAATTGCTTTTTCTATGCCTTTTCAAACAGGAGGAGATTTGTTTGGCTATACGTAGAAATTTTCTATACAATTTAGACAGCACAGAATCATTAACCTACTTTAATGCATTTATTAATACAACCACATATTTCACACATTTTGACATCAGTCATGCAGTGAAGATACAGTCTCTTTATTTCTTGACGCCAACCCTCCCCATTAATCCGGGCTTGGGACCGACACCTAGTTGAGCTGGCTTTCTCCCTTAAGTGGCTGGGTTAGGCTAAACTATGTACATATTTATGAAGACTACTATAAATTTATAAAGACCTCCCTAAATATGTAGTCTAACAAAACGCAGTTTAAAGAAGGTAGCCTACCTGGTAAACAAAGAAATTAAAAGGCCCACAGCATATAATCGGGCTATATCCAAGCAGTTTTTAAGAACGTAACCTACATGGCGAAATTGAATTACTTTCTGGACCAACAAACGCAACCAGACATGAACATTATGCACCTTCCTAGTCTTGATGTATGTCGTCATACAGATGAGGACGTTAAGGCAGCCTTTAGGTCCGACCCATCATGCACTGCAGTTTTTTGCAAATTCCTCAGATGGAAAACCATTAAATACCTCTTCTATTACCTTATATTACCTTATATTCATGTAATAAATATACAAATATCAATTAGTTGGAAATCAGCCAGACAGACGTAATTACTACAAATGGTTTCCACTGTATTTGTGACTCTGAGTGCCGCAGGCTTGGATGCAGTGCCGCACCATTTTGTAAGTAAATTAATAAATATTAATGAGACATCACCTACCACCCTGCAAAAAAGAAATTTGCCGCTCGTCCCCCTGCACATGAACCAACATGGCTGTGTCAACCAGCGGAGCTCCGGAGCCTCTGGAGAAACACGCGGCAAAAAAGGCTCGCATACGGTCTTCCAGAGTTTGGGAATACTTCAGTCATGACACCTTTTCTGCGCCTCTACTGTAGCTGGCGTTAATGACGCTGTTTCAGCCATTTTATATTTTCTGTTTACTTATTCTGTCATGTAAGACTGAGACAAATTATCGTTTACGACTATTCTTACACACTGTAGCCTGACTTGCTGACTTAAGTAAGCTTAACTATAAGCTACCTTTGCTAGTGTTTGTGAATAACATGTTTCTCTAGTTATGAAATTATTCCATGTTTTAGCATCTGTTTCAACATTAAAGTCAAATTGGTATATTGAAATATGTAAAAACTATTGAACTATTAGCTTAAGTCTAACATAGAAAATCCTACTGAATCTCTTAAGATTTTCCTTTTTTGTTAATGCACTAATGTTTAAGAAGTGTCTTAAATTGAATTTCAGATTTGTGTGTGGGTGGGAGTGGGTGAATTGTATTAAATTCATACATTCATTCTTTTGGCTCAGACATTACTGACCTAAAACAAATTGAGGCATTGGGTAAGTGCTTAAATTAGCTACTAAATGGCAAAAAATATTCTAAATATCACATTTTCCATTCTTCGGTATAATTTTAATGAATCACCTATGCTGCCAAACATTAACGCATAGATTGTCACAACACTCTATGTTTTAGTTCTTCTTTATGTGTATAGGACGGTGTGATGGTTCTGGTGGTGGGTGTGGCCGACGCTGCTCGCGATGTTTGGCTATGCTGCAGTCCCAGGGACCAAGTTGGAACACATTTCCACCTTCAAGCTTAGGTGGAAAAACGGCACCGAGACCCAGCAGCAGGACAACTTCTTGTCCAGACAACCAGCCCTGCTTCATCATTGAAGTAAGCCCTGTGAACAGGAGCGAGATGTACTTCTGCAGTGGATGTTATAGCGGAAAGAACATCCCCATCCTCACGTCTGCCGGAGTGCCCCCTCAAGTGGGTGTGTGACTTAACTCGATGGATGAATTGGACAGAATGTACTGTTACTAGAGGTCGACCGATATGGGTTTTTCAAGTCAAGGGTCAGGCGATGGCCGATATATGCTGCTGATTTTTTTTGGCCGATAATTGGACGTTTTCCCCTCTATTTGCATGGTAAAATATCACACTAATAATAACAAACGATACACAAAATTTCTCAATTTAGCATTTATTGAATACTCAACTTGGAAACAATAACACATTTATAAACAATAAAAATAGCAGCATCAGAATCTCTGTTAGTGCACAATATAGCAGCAAACTCCTCATGTTTGACGGAAGGAAATTTGTAAACAATACAAAAAGGAATAAGCATGTTATCTTTAGTTGTAATCCCACTTCCAGTCCCTGAGTCTTACTCACCACACTCATACTTCACAGCAAACAGACAGCAGTTAATTAACCAGAAGAGAAAAATGCAAAAACACAACAGAACTTGTAAATAATAACAAACTAATAGACAATAAAAATAGCAGCATCAGAATCTCTATTAGTGCCAAATATAGCAGCAAACTCCTCATGTCTGACGGAAGGAAAATTTGTAAATACACAAAGGAATGAGCACATCTTCAGTTTTAATCCCATTTCCAGTCCCTGAGTCTTCCTCATCCCACAAGCAGGCAAGGCATGTCACCCCGGTTGTGTGACACTTATTTTATATAATAAAATAAGTGCCCCCTGCGGCCCCAGAGCCCGAGCAGCCGTCTCCGCTGCCTGCAGCTACCGCGCCCACGTCCGAGGCGCTTTCCCTGCCTGCAGCTCCCGGGCAGGCGCCCCCTCTGCAGCCTGCAGCTCCAGTCCCTGGCCCCACTCCAGTCCCTTCTCCCCCTGTGACTCTGGTACCCTCACCCCGACGAGCCCGACCCGGCCGCAGGTCCTTATGTCTGTGTCCCATAAGGGGAGAGGACACAGACGCACGGCTGGGGTCCCACCCGCCCAGCCCCCTGGCTCGCCCTCCCTCGCCGGCGCTAGGGCTTGGTCGGCACCTGCGGGTCCTGGCCCTCCGGGTCGGCTGTCGTCTGCGGGTCCCCCTCCGCGGCCTCGTCGCCCTGCCTCGGTCCCTCCTCCGGCGTCTTATCGGTTGCCTGCGGGCCCCCCGACGGCGGCTCCTCATTCGCCTGCTGGTCCTCCCGCTCTGGCGTGTCGGAGGACGTCGCCGTCTGCTGCGGCTCCCCCTCTCTCCTTGCCCTCGCCAGGGTCCCTTCCAGCTCCTTCGTCCCCTTCCCTGGTCTCCCCTCCGACTCCCTCCTTCGTCCCTGCGTCTGTCCCTCACCCCGTCTCCTCGGCCCCTCCGGCTCCGGCCTCCCGGCCGCCTGCAGCCCTTCCGGCTGCCTCCCGTCGCCCGCTGGGTCTCCCTCGGGCTCCTCTTGGTTCCCCCTCCTTCTCTCCCTGGCCTCCCGTCTTTGTCCCTCCTGCCTCTGCTCCCCCTCGCTTTGTTCCTCCTGTCTCTGTCCCTCCTCTCTTTGTCCCTCGTCCCTCTGGCTTCTGCTCCTCTTTCCCCGATGTTCCCTTCGTTCACTCCCGGTCCTTTTGTCCTGCCTGTTCCCTCCGTGTCCCCCTTTCTGATCTGTTTCTCTGCCTTTCCTGTCTTATGTCAAGTCTTGTCCTGGCTCCTTCCCCTGTGCCAGTTCTGTCTGTCCGTTCTGTTCCCTGTCCCTCATTAATGAGGTTTTATATAGATATACATATATGCCCGGCTTGTCCGCTCCTCGTGTGTGCCACGCCCCCTGATTACCCACGTGTGCTTCCCTGATCGTCTCCTGCTTTGCCCGATTACTTTGATTAGTCATGACCTATTTTAAGTCCTGGTCTTACCTGTTTGCCCTGTCCGTCATTGTAGTTTGTCAATGCCTGCGTTCCGTCCTGCTCTACCCGCTCCGTTTCCCCGATTAAAGACCCGTTTTCACAAACACAAAAAAAACTATATGTATACATATACATACACTGAACAAAAATATAAACGCAACACTTTTGTTTTTGCTCCCATTTTTCATGAGATGGACTTAAAGATCTACAATTCATTCCAGATACACAATATTACCATTTCTCTCAAACATTTCTCACAAATCAGTCTAAATGTGTGATAGTGAGCACTTCTGCTTTGCTGAGATAATCCATCCCACCTCACAGGTGTGCCACATCAAGATGCTGATCTGACATCATGGGTAGTGCACAGGTGTACCTTATACTGCCCACAATAAAAGGCCACCCTGGAATGTGCAGTTTTGTCTCACAGCAAAATGCCACAGATGCCACAAGCATTGAGGGAGCGTGCAATTGGCATGCTGACAGCAGGAATGTCAACCAGATCTGTTGCTCGTGCATTGAATGTTCATTTCTCAACCATAAGCCGTCTCCAAAGGCGTTTCAGAGAATATGGCAGTACATCCAACCGGCCTCACAACCGCAGACCACGTGTAACCACACCAGCCCAGGACCTCCACATCCAGCAGGTTCACCTCCAAGATCGTCTGAGACCAGCCACTCAGACAGATGATGCACGGCCCCATGTTGCAAGGATCTGTACACAGTTCTTGGAAGCTGAAAATGTCCCAGTTCTTGCATGGCCAGCATACTCACCGGACATGTCACCCGTTGAGCATGTTTGGGATGTGCTTGACCGGCGTATACGACAGCGTGTACCAGTTCCCACTAATATCCAACAACTTCGCACAGCCATTGAAGAGGAGTGGACCAACATTCCACAGGCCACAATTGACAATCTGATAAACTCTATGCGAAGAAGATGTGTTGCATTGTATGAGGCAAATGGTGGTCACACCAGATACTGACCGGTTCTGAGTCCCCAGACCCCCAATAAAGCAAAAAACTGCACATTCCAGGGTGGCCATTTATTGTGGGCAGTATAAGGTACACCTGTGCACTACCCATGATGTCAGATCAGCATCTTGATGTGGCACACCTGTGAGGTGGGATGGATTATCTCAGCAAAGCAGAAGTGCTCACTATCACACATTTAGACTGATTTGTGAGAAATGTTTGAGAGAAATGGTAATATTGTGTATCTGGAATGAATTGTAGGTCTTTAAGTCCATCTCATGAAAAATGGGAGCAGAAACAAGAGTGTTGCGTTTATATTTTTGTTCAGTATATATATTTATGGGTGTATCGAGACTAGATGGTCAGTATGGATAACTAAGGTGCACTAAAACTGGGTGAGCAGGCAAGGCATGTCACCCAGGTTGTGTGACAATTATTTTATATAAATGTATATATGTATATATATATTCCATCCACCATCCCTCCTTTACAGAGAACTGCGTTATTTTTATTGTCCATTACGAAAAAAATAAAAAAACTATATATATATATATATATATATATATATACATATATATTTATGGGTGTATCGAGACTAGATGGTCATTATGGATAACTAAGGTGCACTAAAACTGGGTGAGCAGGCAAGGCATGTCACCCAGGTTGTGTGACAATTATTTTATATAAATGTATATATATATATATATATTCCATCCACCATCCCTCCTTTACGGAGAACTGCGTTATTTTTCTTTTCTATTGCTAATAAAAAAACTATATATATGTACATGTATATATATATATATATATATATATATATATATATATATATATATATATATATATATATATATGGGTGTATCGAGACTTGATGGTCAGTATGGATAACTAAGGTGCACTAAAATTGGGTGAGCAGGCAAGGCATGTCACCCAGGTTGTGTGACAATTATTTTATATATATGCATATACATATTCCATCCACCATCCCTCCTTTATGGAGAACTGCGTTATTTTTATTGTCTATTGCAAAAAAAAAACAGAAAAACTATATATATATATATATATATATATATATATATATATATATATATATATATATACATATATATTCATGGGTGTATCGAGACTAGATGGTCATTCTGGATAACTAAAGTGCACTAAAATTGGGTGAGCAGGCAAGGCATGTCACCCAGGTTGTGTGACAATTATTTTATATAAATGTATATATATATATATATATATATATATATATATATATATTTATATATATATATATATTCCATCCACCATCCCTCCTTTACGGAGAACTGCGTTATTTTTCTTTTTTATTGCTAATAAAAAAACTATATATATATACATATATATTTATGGGTGTATCGAGACTAGATGGTCATTATGAATAACTAAGGTGCACTAAAATTGGGTGAGCAGGCAAGGCATGTCACCCCGGTTGTGTGACAATTATTTTATATATATATTCCATCCACCATCCCTCCTTTACGGAGGACTGCTTTATTTTTAATATCCATTGCGAAAAAAAAACACAAGAAAAAGAAAAAATATCTATATATATACATATATATATATATATATATATATATGGGTGTGTCGAGACTAGATGGTCAGTATGGATAACTAAAGTGCACTAAAATTGGGTGAGCAGGCAAGGCATGTCACCCAGGTTGTGTGACAATTATTTTATATAAATGTATATATATATATATATATATATATATATATATATATATATATATATTCCATCCACCATCCCTCCTTTACGGAGAACTGTGTTATTTTTCTTTTCTATTGCTAATAAAAAAACTATATATATGTACATATATATATATATATATATATGGGTGTATCGAGACTAGTTGGTCATTATGGATAACTAAGTTGCACTAAAATTGGGTGAGCAGGCAAGGCATGTCACCCAGGTTGTGTGACAATTATTTTATATATATGTATATATATATTCCATCCACCATCCCTCCTTTATGGAGAACTGCGCTATTTTTATTGTCTATTGCAAAAAAAAAAAAAAAAAAAAACAATACATATATATACATATATATTTATGGGTGTATCGAGACTAGATGGTCATTATGAATAACTAAGGTGCACTAAAATTGGGTGAGCAGGCAAGGCATGTCACCCCGGTTGTGTGACAATTATTTTATATATATATTCCATCCACCATCCCTCCTTTACGGAGAACTGCGTTATTTTTATTGTCCATTGCGAAAAAAAAAAACTATATATATACATATATATTTATGGGTGTATCGAGACTAGTTGGTCATTATGGATAACTAAGTTGCACTAAAATTGGGTGAGCAGGCAAGGCATGTCACCCAGGTTGTGTGACAATTATTTTATATATATGTATGTATATATTCCATCCACCATCCCTCCTTTACGGAGAACTGCGTTATTTTTCTTTTCTATTGCTAATAAAAAAACTATATATATGTACATATATATATATATATTTATGGGTGTATCGAGACTAGTTGGTCATTATGGATAACTAAGGTGCACTAAAATTGGGTGAGCAGGCAAGGCATGTCTCCCCAGTTGTGTGACAATTATTTTATATAAATGTATATATATATTCCCTCCACCACCCCTCCTTTACGGAGGACTGCTTTATTTTTAATATCCATTGCGAAAAAAAAACACAAGAAAAAGAAAAAATATCTATATATATACATATATATATATATATATATATATATATATATATATATGGGTGTGTCGAGACTAGATGGTCAGTATGGATAACTGAGGTGCACTAAAATTGGGTGAGCAGGCAAGGCATGTCACCCAGGTTGTGTGACAATTATTTTATATATATGCATATACATATTCCATCCACCATCCCTCCTTTACGGAGAACTGCGTTATTTTTATTGTCTATTGCAAAAAAAAAACAGAAAAACTATATATATATATATATATATATATATATATATATATATATATATATATATATATATATATATATATATATATATATATATATATACATATATATTCATGGGTGTATCGAGACTAGATGGTCATTATGGATAACTAAAGTGCACTAAAATTGGGTGAGCAGGCAAGGCATGTCACCCAGGTTGTGTGACAATTATTTTATATAAATGTATATATATATATATATATTCCATCCACCATCCCTCCTTTACGGAGAACTGCGTTATTTTTATTGTCCATTGCGAAAAAAAAAAAACTATATATATACATATATATTTATGGGTGTATCGAGACTAGTTGGTCATTATGGATAACTAAGTTGCACTAAAATTGGGTGAGCAGGCAAGGCATGTCACCCAGGTTGTGTGACAATTATTTTATATATATGTATGTATATATTCCATCCACCATCCCTCCTTTACGGAGAACTGCGTTATTTTTCTTTTCTATTGCTAATAAAAAATTGCGAAAAAAAAACACAAGAAAAAGAAAAAATATCTATATATATATACATATATATATATATATATATATATATATATATATATGGGTGTGTCGAGACTAGATGGTCAGTATGGATAACTAAAGTGCACTAAAATTGGGTGAGCAGGCAAGGCATGTCACCCAGGTTGTGTGACAATTATTTTATATAAATGTATATATATATATATATATATATATATATATATATATATATATATATATATATATATATATATATATATATTCCATCCACCATCCCTCCTTTACGGAGAACTGCGTTATTTTTCTTTTCTATTGCTAATAAAAAAACTATATATATGTACATATATATATATATATATGGGTGTATCGAGACTAGTTGGTCATTATGGATAACTAAGTTGCACTAAAATTGGGTGAGCAGGCAAGGCATGTCACCCAGGTTGTGTGACAATTATTTTATATATATATGTATATATATATTCCCTCCACCACCCCTCCTTTACGGAGGACTGCTTTATTTTTAATATCCATTGCGAAAAAAAAACACAAGAAAAAGAAAAAATATCTATATATATATACATATATATATATATATATATATATATATATGGGTGTGTCGAGACTAGATGGTCAGTATGGATAACTAAAGTGCACTAAAATTGGGTGAGCAGGCAAGGCATGTCACCCAGGTTGTGTGACAATTATTTTATATAAATGTATATATATATATATATATATATATATATATATATTCCATCCACCATCCCTCCTTTACGGAGAACTGCGTTATTTTTCTTTTCTATTGCTAATAAAAAAACTATATATATGTACATATATATATATATATATATGGGTGTATCGAGACTAGTTGGTCATTATGGATAACTAAGTTGCACTAAAATTGGGTGAGCAGGCAAGGCATGTCACCCAGGTTGTGTGACAATTATTTTATATATATATGTATATATATATTCCCTCCACCACCCCTCCTTTACGGAGGACTGCTTTATTTTTAATATCCATTGCGAAAAAAAAACACAAGAAAAAGAAAAAATATCTATATATATACATATATATATATATATATATATATATATATGGGTGTGTCGAGACTAGATTGTCAGTATGGATAACTAAGGTGCACTAAAATTGGGTGAGCAGGCAAGGCATGTCACCCAGGTTGTGTGACAATTATTTTATATAAATGTATATATATATATATATATTCCATCCACCATCCCTCCTTTACGGAGAACTGCGTTATTTTTCTTTTCTATTGCTAATAAAAAAACTATATATATATGTACATATATATATATATATATGGGTGTATCGAGACTAGTTGGTCATTATGGATAACTAAGTTGCACTAAAATTGGGTGAGCAGGCAAGGCATGTCACCCAAGTTGTGTGACAATTATTTTATATATATGTATATATATATTCCATCCACCATCCCTCCTTTATGGAGAACTGCGTTATTTTTATTGTCTATTGCAAAAAAAAAAACAAAAAAAACTATATATATATACATATATATTTATGGGTGTATCGAGACTAGATGGTCATTATGAATAACTAAGGTGCACTAAAACTGGGTGAGCAGGCAAGGCATGTCACCCAGGTTGTGTGACAATTATTTTATATATATGTATATATATATTCCATCCACCATCCCTCCTTTATGGAGAACTGCGTTATTTTTATTGTCTATTGCAAAAAAAAAAACAAAAAAAACTATATATATATATACATATATATATATGGGTGTATCGAGACTAGAAGGTCATTATGCATAACTAAAGTGCACTAAAATTGGGTGAGCAGGAAAGGCATGTCACCCCAGTTGTGTGACAATTATTTTATATATATGTATATATATATATATATTCCCTCCACCACCCCTCCTCTACGGAGGACTGCTTTATTTTTATTTCCATTGCAAAAATAAAAAATTTTAAAACACAAAAAAAAAAAAAAACGAAAATAATAATAATAAAAATAATTTTGAATGTGTATTCAAATAAGTTTGAATGTGTGTGAACTATATATAAATATATATATACACATGCATATACAGAAATATATACACACACACACATATATATATATACACACACACACACAGACACACACTCACATAAACACATACACACACTGTGTACAGTCTTATGCAAAGGTTTGGCACCCCTTGACAAATAACATCTTTTCAATTACAAAAGCAACAATATCAGTTAATACAGTCTCTTTAGGAACTGGGGGAAAAATACACAATATTTTCAGCAAACATTGATGAATAGTTACTTTTTATGCCATAAATTGAACAAAATTACAAAATAAAAACATTATTATGGCACTCTGCAAAAGTTTGGGCACCCTACGTAATCAGTACTTAGTAACACCTCCTCTGCCAGATATCACAGCTTACAAGCGCTTCTTATAGCCAGCTGAAAGGCTTTCAGTTCTTGTACTTGGGATTTTCTCACATTCTTCCTTGCAAAAGGCTTCTAGTTCTGTAATATTCTAATATATCAAGGGCTGTATTGTCAAATAGGAGATCGGCAGCATTCTCCCACCTGAGAAAACTGTACTACAATGCCCTTGATAGTGTGTAGAAACACACTCGTCAGCTCTAGTCCTCCTGTAACAACGCAAAAGGACTGGCAACCCTCAGGTATTTATGCGTGCGATTGTATGATAAATTCACCCTGACAGTCTCACACTTCTCTTGGTACCAACAGGTCTCATGGAATATATAAAAGGCAACTGCAACAATTATACTCGGCACTAAACATCGAGGCACGGAAATGCAGCAGAGCTTGTGTATTTCTCAGGATGCATTCTAGTAAAATGCCCGGAAAATGAGCTAAAGACATATTTCAAGGGGCACTATATAAAACCGATGGAAATTTTACTGATTAAATAAAAGGAAAAGCATCGTTTGAAAAATCACAAATGTTTCTAAGATTCAATGCATCGCTTTTTGACCACATCATAGCGATGAACACATCATTGTTCCTGACAATGTCCTAATACAGAAATAAAACTTTATGTTGGTAAACTCAAAAAGCCTTCAGCTGTCACACTGGCTAACGATCTCAAACGATTATAAAGCAGCATTTTGAAAAGCGCTGTTTTAAAATAACAGATACAACACTTACCTTGTCTTCTGGCCAAATGCTTTTCACGGCTTGGCACTCCAACGGTGCTGAAACGAAATTTGTATTTCCTCCTACCTCGTTGGCCCTTCAGTTCTTCTTTTCTCCCTTTGGATGTTTTTTTCCTTCTTCTTTGGATATTGTTTTTTATTTTTGTTTGTTTTTTTTTACTTTGCATGTTTTTCCTTCTTCGGATATTATTTTTTTGGCTTATTTTTTTAGACGATGTTTTTTTCGTCTTCTTTAAAAATTGATTTTTTTCGTCTTCTTTAAATATTGTTTTTTTTTTCATCCTTTTGATGTTGTTTTACGGAACAAGAGCCGTACAGTGCTACTCTATCAGGAGGTAGCGCCAACTGAACGCCTTGAAGCAGTACCCAGCTCTTTTATAGGGAGCGTCAACCCGAAGTCAAGTTCTAGAACGTTGCACTCACTTTTCATTGGTTTCCCAGCTATGCTGTCAGAATAATGTTTGCTGATTGGTCGAAAATTTTAAAACGTACCCGAGTACTGTAAAAAAAACTCAAGATCTTGCTACCCTACGGAGCACCCATAAGGTGATTTTTTTTATACGTTATATGCAGCTATTTGTAGCAGGCCGTAATTAGACTAATCCACCCTTTGTCAATAAAGCCAACAAGAGAACAGGTTGCCCAAAGTTTGCTCAGGTACACGCCACAGCACAACCTTAAAAACACATCCAGCACAAATCACACTAGTGAATGACACAGCAAATCACAGCAATAAAAAAGACCCCTATGGGCAATCCAGCACCCAGACTACAGGTGCCAAAAGGCCCAGCCTGCCTAATAATGAACCCAAAATATACATACAACAAAGAAAAAGACACAAACAAAAAAGAAAATAAAACTAGCCAGCTGCTCCCACTAAACCCCGCTCCCGAGGCCACTAAGCCGGCTGGCTTGATAATACACGATACAACCTCAGATAAAACATATTAAAGCAACACCAGGGAGGTTTACAACCTGATCCTTAAAATTATCGACCCGTAATTCCACCTTGAAAACCCCTAAAGAACAGTAGTTTACCCCATGACTCACTGCCCCATTCAAACAAAAAAAAAACAGGTTTTTGGGGTAACCTTTAGGTCAGCTCTTCAAAACCAGGTATGAGGACTCTTCAGCTAATCAGTCCTCTAATTAGAAATCTAATTAGGGAGTTGCAGCGAAAACCTGCATACACACCGGCCCTTTGCGGATAAGATTGTTCACCCCTGAAACAAGCAAACAGAAAGGCTGCTACACTGCAAATTCAATATGCCCGCCGATGCTCCACCAAATCTATCAGGACCCTGCCTGTCTTTCCCGTGCCTGCTCCTTTGCCAATATGCCCTACCATCGGAACATGCACAGCCATCTCGCCCCGGCTATGCCTCCAGTCCGAACTGCAGTTCCTATACCTGCCTATAATTGCCTGGCTACAATCCATCCCCCAAAATGAAATTGATGACCCAACGATCACAGCTAAGAATTCTATCCCCAAACCACTGGTCTTCCTCCCCAACCGAACGATCATTCACTGACCGTGGTAACTTATAAGGGTTGGTATGATGACCAGTGGTGGACCTCACCGAACGTTTAACTGGTCTCTACACCTCGGGGGGGACATAACCTCCTCCATTATACGAGGCCTACTTGTGGATGCTCTATTGCGACCCCTCCCACCAGCCCTGTCCCCGTAAAATCACAGAGTCCTCATCCGATTCCATTTCTGTTGCCCCTGTGGGCAACCCAGACTCAGGAGACATTACCAGAACATCTTCCCCTGACATAACAACCCCCTGTGGTACTGGACGCAACTCTGTTCGGTGAACTTGACGGACAACCCCGTCCCCCTCCATTGGAGTTGCAGAGTAAACTGCACCCTGATCTTGGGGACACCGAACTACCATATACAAACAGGCATCCCAATGATCCTGTATTTTACCTCGAACATGGTTCCGCAAACACACCAGCTGACCTTCATCAAACCCCTAATCATTAACCAACTCATTGTGTTTCCGATTTCGTGGTGTGGCTTGTTCCTCCAACTAAGCCTTCACATACTCTTGAAGCACCTGCAAACTTTCCTGATGGTTTTGTACCCATTCCTCCAAAGGTCCACCATACTGACTGATCCCGGCAGGAGCCTGAAGATAGTGTATCGGTAATCGAGGCTCACAGCCAGACCTTAAATAAAAAGGCATCATCCAGTCATTTGGTGGGGTGTAGTATTGTAAGCTTCTCTGCTGGAGGAAGTGTGTGAAGCAAATTGTGCAAAAAAAATATTAAAGCAACACCAGGGAGGTTTACATCTAGATCCTTAAAATGATCGACCTGCAATTCCACCTTGAAAATCCAATTACCATATAAAGGATACAAGATGTAAAGATGACAAATGACATGGCACACATTTGTTGTTTAGACTGTTGTGTCAGGTTAATTGAAAGCTGAAGGATCTTAGTGTTTACTAGTCTAAGTAACAGAATGTCTAAACACTGTGCTTGCCTTTATGGGTTTTTAAGCAGAACATATAGGTATAGAAACATATTAACATTACGTTTCACGATTCACTGACTGGAGAATAGGAGAATATACACATCAATATTACTACTTAAGTTAACTAACCCTAATCCCAACCCCTATTGGCACGGAGCCCGCCAGGGTTCAGGTGAGATATAAATCTGTAATCTGTATCAATGGTTTTGCTATCCATACCCACCCTATTAATGTTAGCTTCCCAGGGTTTCTTGTTAGACAAGCTCTGTGTCTCTCTATACCCCCATTTACTGCACGACTGATTGTCCATTTATAAAGAATCAAATAGGGTGAAGATGGTTTTAGTTTACAATTACTCTGGAAGGTGACCAGATTAAAAAAAACTAAATACCATGCCTACGTGTATGTAATCTCCATCACAGTCCCCATTTTCCCCATAATCCTCGTTTTGATAGTGCCAATTTGTGTAATGTGAGTTTTTTTTTTTTTTTAAAAACTGTTATAGAAGAACATACTGGATGCCACATGTGTACAATTACCCCTTTCTAATTAGTGGGGTCCGTTGTGTCAGCTACAGCCTTTACTAACATACACATAAGTATACAGTCTTACAGCACTTTTGTTTTCCTTTTGTATTTAATGGTTTTCCATTTAGGGGGCAGCATGGTGGTGCAGTGGTTAGCACTGTTGCCTCACACCTCTAGGGCCCGGGTTCGAGTCTCCACCTGGGTCACATGTGTGTGGAGTTTGCATGTTCTACCCATGTCATCGTGGGGTTTCCTCCGGGTACTCTGGTTTCCCCCACAGTCCAAAAACATGCTGAGGCTAATTGGAGTTGCTAAATTGCCCATAGGAGTGTATGCGTGAGTGAATAGTGTGTGAGTGTGCCCTGCGATGGGCTGGCCCGCCATCCTGAGTTGTTCCCTGTCTCGTGCCCATTGCTTCCGGGATAGGCTCCAGACCCCCCGCGATCCAGTAGGATAAGCGGTTTGGAAAATGGATGGATGGATGGATGGACAGTTTTCCATTTGAGGAATTAGCAAAAAACTGCAGTGCATGATGGGTAGGATCTAAAGGCTGCCTAACGCCCTTAATTTGTTTGCAATTTCGCCAGGTAGGCTACCTTCTTTAAACTGCGTTTTGCTAGACTACACATTTCGAGATGTTTTATTGTAGTCTTGGTAAATATATATATATAGTTTAGCCTAACCCAGCCACTTAAGGGAGCAAGCCAGCTCAGGTAGGTGCCAGTCCCAAGCCCGGATTAATGGAGAGGGTTGGCGTCAAGAAATAAAGAGAAATAAAGACAACTAATACTCCTAGTTTGCGAGATCTGACTGCAATGGCAGCACTGCTACAAGGGTGTGGATAAATCTATACAAATATCACCTGCATGCACATTACTTCTTTTACAATAACCAACTCCTGATCCATACTGTTAGTCGTGAAAAAAAAAACTATCGTGTACATAGAGGCCCTGTGTAAAAAGATAACTGCCAAGGAAAAGATCAAAAACATTTATTTCAAGGATACAAAGTTTTTATGGTCATGTACAGTGTACAGTGCAATTCTTATTTGATTAACTTGAATGTCTCCACAGACTAGACGATTAAACAAATAAAGCAGCGCAACATTACAATAACTAATAACAAATAAACAAAGCTCACGAGTACTATTACAGTATTTATATCATTTATTTAAACTTAATTTTACCAGGTAAATTAACTACAAAGCAGTTACCACTGCTTTACCTGCTTCTCGGGAGAAATAGCAGATATACGTCATGTATGTGACTAAATTCTTAAGCCAATAAGGGCAAAGTTGTGTCGTAATGGAGGCGGATCCAGTTTGTGCAGCCGGTTAAAGACACTACGGGCATGTAAATGGAGAACGAAATTATAGTTATACCGAATCTCCTACACACAATACCAAGGTTACCAACTTTGGTCAGCTGACCGGAGTGAGACGTTCAATTCCCGTAAGATTTCTTTGCGCCAGACTGAGAGTCTGAAAACACGTCACACCAGATGCATGAGAGATGGAAACCTGGGATATTCAGTCGAATCAGATCAAATATGATGCTAAGTTAGTACTAAGTTAAAATATGTTCCGGACTTGTAACATGCACCCATGATTTGGAACAGTCAGCAGGCTGTCTCTGGCCACGCCCCCTACACTCGGTCCGGCCCCTGGCTTTTCCTGAATTCTGATTCCTTTAGATAAACATTGACTTCATTGATATTGTTATTGATTTATCGACAGACCATCATACTTTTTAGACGTTATAATAACAACACTCTATTGATCCCCAAAGAGAGAAATTCTCTCCTTGCCTGCCCCCTCTTACTGTCCATGATACACAAGCACATATGTAGAAAAACGTCAGCTTGGAAGCCAAGGCTGGACTTAACCTACTCTATTCTGGTATTCTGTTCTCCCAAGTAAGGCATCCCAAGTTCGAATCCAACTTCCGACAAAAGTTCTTCAATCGCTACAGCACAATTTGAGCCACTGATCGGCTTTAATTGCTTTGTTTTATTTTTGCGTTTCAGGCAAAACTACATAACACTTAAAGACACTTCGGGCATGCAAATGGAGAACGAAATTATAGTTATACCGAATCTCCTACACACAATACCAAGGTTACCAACTTTGGTCAGCTGGCCGGAGTGAGACGTTTCTCAGGCGCCAGCCTGAGAGTCTGAAAACACGTCACACCAGATGCATGAGAGATGGAAACCTGGGATATTCAGTCGAATCAGATCAAATATGATGCTAAGTTAGTACTAAGTTAAAATATGTTCCGCACTTGTAACATGCACCCATGATTTGGAACAGCAGCATACCTGTCAAGGTTTGGATTTGAAAATAAAGGAAATTTTCCGGCACCCGCCGTGAGCCATCCCACCACCGCAACCAGGCTCCAGTATCCCTTACATTTTAAGACAGGAAATATAAAATAATATAAATTATATAAAATATAATATAAATATAATATAAATATATAAAATATATAAAATATATTTTTGGCCACAACCGGGATTCGAACCCCGGTCTCCCGTGTGAAAGGCGGCGATCTTACCACTACACTATCCAGCAACTATATAATATAAGGGAGATTTACGGGAAAATACTAATACGGGAGGACGGCGGGAAAGAGAAGTAAAATACGGTAGTTTCCCGGCCAAAACGGGAGACTTGACAGCCTGAGATGGCTGTCTCTGGCCACGCCCCCTACAGTCGGTCCGGCCCCTGGCTTTTCCAGCGTGTTCGCGAAAACGACTTCATTTATTTTCTTATTGATTTATCGACAGACCATCATACTTTTTAGACGTTATAATAACAACACTCTATTGATCCCCAAAGAGAGAAATTCTCTCCTTGCCTGCCCCCTCTTACTGTCCATGATACACAAGCACATATGTAGAAAAACGTCAGCTTGGAAGCCAAGGCTGGACTTAACCTACTCTATTCTGGTATTCTGTTCTCCCAAGTAAGGCGTGGGTTCGAATCCAACTTCCGACAAAAGTTCTTCAATCGCTACAGCACAATTTGAGCCACTTACGGCTTTAATTGCTTTGTTTTATTTTTGCGTTTCAGGCAAAACTACATAACACTTAAAGACACTACGGGCATGTAAATGGAGAACGAAATTATAGTTATACCGAATCTCCTACACACAATACCAAGGTTACCAACTTTGGTCAGCTGGCCGGAGTGAGACGTTCAATTCCCGTAAGATTTCTTTGCGCCAGCCTGAGAGTCTGAAAACACGTCACACCAGATGCATGAGAGATGGAAACCTGGGATATTCAGTCGAATCAGATCAAATATGATGCTAAGTTAGTACTAAGTTAAAATATGTTCCGCACTTGTAACATGCACCCATGATTTGGAACAGCAGCATACCTGTCAAGGTTTGGATTTGAAAATAAAGGAAATTTTCCGGCACCCGCCGTGAGCCATCCCACCACCGCAACCAGGCTCCAGTATCAACAACAACAAACAAACAAATTTATTTTTATATAGCGCATTATCACAACATTACATTGTCTCAAAGCGCTTTACAGTATCCTCACCCAAAGCCCCCAGTGAGTAAGCCATAGGCGACAGTGGCAAGGAAAAACTCCCTAGAAGGAAGAAACCTTGAGAGGGACCAGACTCAAAGGGGAAGCCCATCCTCCAGGGGCCGGCAGGGATAGTCAAATAGAGAGAGGAGAGCAAGGAAGATAAGCCAATGCCGAAGCCGAGTCTTCTTCCAATTGCCAGGCAACCAGAGGTAAGGCAGCGGGTCATACATGGAAGATCAGAACGGCGAGCTGGATGCAGGGACGTCACTGGTGGTGGTCGGGTGTGCTGGATATCTTGATAGATTGAGGTCTCCAGGCATCACCCCCAGGAGGAGTAGGGGAAATAAAATGTACAATTAGGCATAGTAGAGGAGGCTATTGGCAGTGCTAAAAGCTAGGTGAGTACAATATGAAGTGCAATCTGCAAGCTCCGGCAGATATGGCTATGGCAGCATCAGTAGGAGGGAGAGGCAAGTGGGAATGCCGGCATGGGGAGTCCCTGAAATGTCAGCACTCCAGTTCCACAAGAGATTGCAAAGCTAGAGTGACAGCACTGACAATCCAGTTCATCCAAAGCCAATGGCACCGATCCCCACCCAGCTCTACACCTCACACTACAGGTCTGCCTGGGAGTGAAGAGTTAGCTAGGGCTAGAACTAGTGTCCCTATACGCTAAACTAAACAGGTGTGTTTTTAGTCTGGACTTGAGTTTTTAGTCTGGACAGAGCACGTTACTGACACACACATCTTCTTCGCAATGTTGCACACCTCTTTAAAATTTGCCTTTGTGATCTCCGATTGCCTCAATCGGACATCATTAGTGCCGACGTGGATAACTATCTGAGAGTATTTACGTTTACTTTTAGCCAGCACTTTTAAATTTGCCGAGATGTCGGTCGCTCTGGCACCCGGGAGACAATTTACAATGGTCGCTGGAGTCGCTACTCTCACGTTTCTTAGAATAGAATCACCAATTATTAGAGCACTTTCAACAGGCGTCTCAGTGGGAGTTTCACTGAGTGGGGAGAACCTGTTGGAAACGCGGATAGGCGAATGGTGCCGGTGTAAGTTTGGTTTGGATTTGCGACTATGCCGCCGGGTCGTCACCCACTCGCCTTGCTGCGAAGGCTCTGCTGCCGGAGCAGGGGGAGACTTACTGGCTATCGCGGACATATCCGGAGCCGCTAATACTGAGTCAATAAAACTCTCATTCTCCTGAATGTTATGTAACGTCCGGATACGTCCCTCTAACACTACAATCTTCTCCGTCAGTCTAGCGACTAACTGACACTTCTCACATGTATAAATACCGCTAATGACTGGAGAAGAATAGCTAAACATATTACACTCAGAACACGGAACAGTAGACATGGCGTTGTACTTACGTAAACTGAGGCTGTAAGGCTGGAAGCACCTTCTTAATTGAACGAAGATCGTGGGTCGGTACTTGCGTAGGTGATTAATCCGTCGGGGTCTGGGAAATTTTATTTATTTATTTTGGAGGATTATTAATCTTGCGAAGCTTTTTCCCAATGACTTAACTCGAATTATTATTTAGGTGATATCTATGGTTTCAAAGTTCGCGCGCTAGCAGTCAGTATCACTCTCGCAGGAAACAGGAAACAACGGAAATGACCATGTGTATCCCTTACATTTTAAGACAGGAAATATAAAATAATATAAATTATATAAAATATAATATAAATATAAATATATAAAATATATAAAATATAAAATAACCATTTGTCATTTATTTTCTATTAATTTTTCATGTTCACTCATGCGGCTCTGTCATTCACTAATGACTTGGATTTTTCATGCCGACTGACATCGTTCCTTCCCCGTGGGAGACAAATCTTACAGAACGCGTGACCCATCCTGCTCCTCTTCAGGAAAGTAAATTCGTCATCTTCGTCATCACCCCTTAAAACAATTACTGAAGCGAGACGGCGCACGCGTTACGGCGACAGATTTAAATTGTGAGTGCACTATATCTCGTCGCAAATGGTGCTTAACCACGGCGGGTCTCAAGCACAGGAGACTCCCAATTTCTAAATGACACACACTTGGCTCACAGCGCAAAGTTGTGTTAAACTTGCTTTGTCTAAAGCAGGCACACACATACGAGTATGATCCTGATAGGTAACTAAGCTATCGGTCTTATGTCCAAGCGCAACATAATTTAGGTTAGAACCTCATAACAAGTATTCCCGTTCGCTAATAGAGAGATCTCTCCCAGGATATATAGAAACGGAGACACTCGTCCGAATTGAACCTGGAAACAAAGCGCTACATCTGAGAATCTCGTCAGACATAGGGTTAAAGTTTACTGCAGTTTAATACGAAAGAACTACAATGAAATCACCGAAAATAAAACAAAATAATATAACTACTAATAATAGAAATAAAAATAACTATAATAAGCCCATATGATCCCGCTTAAATGCCTTCAGATTGCCATGAGTGCGACTTTTGCAACCAGTTGACAGTAGCGCTTCTTCACTGCACGTTCGGTCATAAAAAGTTTAAATTGTGTGCTCAGAATAAGTTTAAACCTTGTGCCTTGTGATTATTAACCAATTTTTATGCTGAATGGTCGGCTCAAACTCAATTGCGAAACACCGTGAGTCTGTTAATGTGTGACTTAAATGGAACTCATTAATAACCAGTATCACGTAATAACCTGGGTTAGAATAGAAGGCTTGTCCAACGAGCTGCGTCACCAGGTAATGTAAACGATCGGTAGCGAAGCTCCCCTCACGGCCAATGAGAGAGAGTCTCGCGATATTTCAGGCGAATTTGAGGTTTCAGAGCGTAGATCGCACAGGCAGGGATTCTTGTGAGCACTCAATGAACGGAGGCTGAAGTTGTGTAAAAGACATGCATTTATTCCTATAACTAACATAAGACAGACATTACACCTAACAAACAATAAACACGAAATAACGGAGTGGACACAAACAATGTAATCATGAAAATGCAATGACCAGATTTAAAATGAGTAACCTTAAAAGGGAAAATACTGTTCTGCAAAGCAAGCAATTTGTGGAAATACTGTCCTAAAGTAATATAGCAGGTGAATAGGAGTTTAGGTTGTTATAAATGAAAGGAAGTTTGTTTACTTGGTTGCAGAGTGGGGGGGGGGGGGGTCTTGGCAGTTGGTTGCGGAGGCTGATGAGCTGATGGGTGATGGCACTCAGGGAGGCGCGGTGTTTGCAGCGGTTGTTGGAGTGGAGCCCCTCTGATTCCCTCTCCTGGTGAAGCTTGGGCTTGGTTGCAGTTCTCTGTCCAGCTGGGTCTTCACTGATAGGCTTCAGGAGGGCTTCTTGTGGGCTTCTCTTCTCTTGGGCTGATGTTCTCTGCCTCTCTTCGTGCTGATGGTCTTTTGTTTTCTCCTCCCTTCTGTTTCTCCTCTCCTGGCTTTGTTCTGAGGTGCCAGGTTTTATAGTGTAAAGTTCGTGAATAGGAGTGACCAGGAATTCGACTCCTGGACCAATGGCTGACCATCCATTTGGCGGGCTTTCGGAAGGGGGTCTGTATCAGTCCTTTTGAGATTTATGACCAGAGTGATTTCCCTTGTATTGATGATTTTCGTTAGGCTGGTGTAACTTTTGATATATTCACTTTCGTGGTAACCACTGACCAGATTTGGAAACTGGAGTGATTTTCCATCGGTTTGATACCAAACATGCCATAGCAGCCTAGCGGTTCACACCTCATACCATCTGTAATGATTAATTAATGATTACTTATATTATGTCGTTATGTTATATTACTCACACCTTATTTTATGCCTCACAATCTATATAATTGTAAATATACTGTGTAGCTGCTGGCGCGTTCCAAACTAAATCTCATTGTACTTACAATGTCAATAAAAACATCCATCCATCCATCTAGGCAGGCCAGTGTCGCCTCCATCCTTCCTGAAGTCAGTGATTCCTTTGTCTTTGTGCTGTTTAGTGCCAAATTGTTTGCTGAACTCCAACCTATCAGTTTCTGGACCTCATCTCTGTAAGCTGACTCATAAGAACCAAAGAGATTTACAAATGAGAGGAGGCCATTCGGCCCATCAAGCTCCTTTGAGGAGAACTTAGCTAATAGCTCAAAAATCTTATCTAGCTCTGATTTAAAAGAACCCAGGGTTTTAGCTTGTGTTACAATAACAGGAAGACTATTCCATACTCTAACTACACGCTGTGTACAGAAATGCTTCATCAAATTCGTTTTAAAATGTTCTCCAGCTAATTTCCACTTATGGCCACGAGTTCTGGTATTTAAACTAACATTGAAATAGCCATTTGGCTGAACAGCATCCAGACCTGTTAGAATCTTAAACACCTGGATTATGTCCCCCCTTAGTCTCCTTTGCTCGAGGCTAAACAGATTCAGCTCAGCTAACCTCTCCTCATTAGACATTCCTC
Source organism: Brienomyrus brachyistius (assembly GCF_023856365.1). NCBI lineage: Eukaryota > Metazoa > Chordata > Actinopteri > Osteoglossiformes > Mormyridae > Brienomyrus > Brienomyrus brachyistius. The sequence continues at coordinate 145,718 of NW_026042543.1, read as the reverse complement.
TAAGACCAGGAATCATTCTCGTTGCCCTACGTTGCACCTTTTCCAAGGCAGCAATGTCCTTCTTAAGGTATGGTAACCAAACCCGCACACAATATTCTAGGTGGGGTCTTACCAAGGAATTATATTATCGTAGCATCACTTGCCTTGTCTTAAACTCCACACACCTAGAGATGCAATGTGCCTTCTCGCGTGGTGTTCCTGCAGAGGGAGTCTGTGAGTGCTGGAGATTGGGGGAGGGGGCAGTGTGGCTATGTCTGCTCTGTGTTCCTCCAGACGAGCAAAGAAGCTGTTTAGCTCCTTTGCTAAAAGGGCGTTGCTGTTAACAGTGACGGTGTTGTTGCCTTTGAAGTTTGTAATGTGTTGTATTCCCTGCCACACCCACTGTGGGTTGTTGTATGTGAAGTAGACCTCTATTTTCTGTTTCTCTGCCTGCCTGGCAACCTTGATGCCCCTATTCAGGTTAGCTCTGGCTGCACTCTGTGTTCTTGACTGCGCTGTCTTGTCCTGTAGTATTGTATTGTTGCTCTTGTGTTTATCTTGCACTTTCTCCCTCTGTTTGTGCTCCTTTCACTCTGTATAGTTCTATCTTGCCCGCACTTGTGTCATCTTGTGTTGTTTCTGTTTTTCTTCTTTGTGTTGCACCGTGGTCCAGGAGGAACAATGTTTCCTTTCACTGTGTACTGTGTATATTGCTGAAATAACAATAAACCCACTTGACCACCTGCCTCAATTCATCCTGAAGAGTTTTCCAATGTTGTTCAAAGGTCTGTTTGTTTCGAGTGAAGGACACGCCCCTGGACGTGCTGGATAAGGGGACCACAGATCAGTGTCCTCAGTCCTGCTTCTCCCTTCAAAGCTGAGAGGAAGATGACCCGCCTGCTGCTTCTGGTTTTGGCTTATGGAGCTCTGCTTATCTCCACAGAGGCCCAGCAAGATTACCACAGTCTCCCTGCACTCACAAGACGGCCATTAAACTCGCAGTCGAAAATGCTCATCAAGGAACCCGTCAGCACATGAATTTCTATAACATCCAGGGCCGTCCGAAGGTAACTGCTGAGAAAGTGTTTACAAAAGTGTGAAACTTTCATCATCTGCAAGCTGAACTAATGAGTATCACATTGATTTTGATGTTTTAATTTCAATGCATATGATGCTTAATGTCTCTTCACAATGAAAGTGATGGTTGTATATCTCAGCCCTGGTCAATTTTACCTTCTCACAGTTTCTCTCTGAATCTGCTGCAGTCAAGTCTGTGACAGTTTGCCATTTTTTGGGTGATTATTGTTTGTTATATTGCCTTTAAAACAGTTGTAGGCAATTTTGTATATAACGTGTTTATGTGATTTAGATCAGCAGTGAATACATTGACATTGAGATTCTCTTGAGAGCAACAAAATGTCCAAAGTCAACTGCAACAGACCATCGGGCTGACTGTATTTTCATGGACAAGAGGGTAAGTAAAGAGTCACTGTGACTGTGAGCATTGGACATATCAGTTAGCAAATTAATTTAGGTTCATGTTAACTTTTTTGATGCCCTGCGGGGGAAAGTTAGCCAACAATAAAGTAACAAATACATAGGTGGCCTCAAAGAGCCAGTTCCTTCACCTTATTCTCAAATTTTAGTAGGTTTACAGGCTTAAAGGCTGGATTACCAGGCAGAAGCAAATGCTAATCATCTGAGGGGTGACCTGTAGATTATGCTTCGAGCTATGAACCCTAGCTGGCCTTATTTAAAGACCTGTGGGCTGTACTACAAAGCGGGTTTTACATACCCAGAGTTAACTCAATCGAGCCAGGTTAACTAAAACTCATTGTTGAAATCAGCCTTAAATGGCAGTGTGGTGTTTTGTGGTGAAAGGGCAGGACTTAACTCTTGTTTTAATTAGAAAGCCAGTAATTAAACCTGGTCAGAGCAGGGTAGATGTGCAGTGTGAATTACCCTTTAAATTTACCTCTTTAAATAGTGAACTACAGGACCACTTAGCTTGATCGGAGGACAGTATTTTAATACAGAGCAGTGTTCAGTTAAACGGGATTTGTTGTTCATACTTTTAGATGAACTTGCTTTGTATAATATAGCCTTATGGTGACCCTGCTTTGGAAGCTCTTTCCTCTAAAATTGTTCTGTGTCATTAAACCCTGCACTCCAGCAGCTCTGCCTTAAATCATTAGATATATCTTTACTACACCTTCTCTCACTGTATTTATTGCCCACCACTCTTTAAATACTGTTTTTGTGTGTCTGTGTGTTTTTGCAGCCATTCATTAACTGTAGAGTTTGCAGCAGACGGTCTGGTAATGATCTTACACATCCATCAAATGACTGTGTACCAAACAAGAAAGTGGATGAAGTAAGTGTAGAGAGTCTTAGCATTATGGAAATGTAACAGGTGTGTGAATTGTGTCTAAACATGTGGTTAAACTTTGATTGTGTTTGTACATGCAAAAATTTGATCAGAGTACTGTTTATTAATGACAATGTTACTTTTAATCTGAACAACAGTGGCAGCACCAAGGAAAAGCTTGGGGGGGGGGGGCTCTAGCTCCTCCTCCAATGACCATAGTACCCCCACAGCACCCCCAAAATATTGGTTTCATTTTTTCTTTAACTATCTGTAAAATCTGTATATTGTGTAAGACATTTTTGCGGTTTTTACAGCATACTTGTAGTGTATTTTTTCTTCAAAGTACACATAGAGGCTCTGTGAGCTAGACGTTAGAATTTCATATTTTATCCTATTTTATCCATGCTGTAGCTTATCGTGCTGTGTGCTTCTATACACCATCTACATAAGCTGAAAAGCTAAAGCACCCGGTCTAAATAATCTCACTCCCCTATAGCACCTGTAGCATTAAGTCACTGGCGCTGCCACTGCTGAATAAACGACTCCAATCTGACTAAACCGCTTAACTTTTCCTCCCCATGTTACATTTCAGGACAAACGACGTAATATGTGTCCTTCTGATAAACCTCTTCTCAGACCTAAAACTGCCTTGGCTTCCAAGGACACTAAAGAAGCTGAAGGAGACCGTCTGGCTGTTTCTGATGGCTGATGGTCCTGCAATGTGGACCAGAGGAGGAAACTGGGAGGGAAAATGCTTTGCTTTATATCATGCCCACCCAAAGCCCCCAGTGAGTAAGCCATAGGCGCCGATAGCATGGAAAAACTCCCAAGAAGGAAGAAACCTTGGGAGGGACCAAACTCAAAGGGGGAGCCCATCCTCCTGGGGCCGGCAAAGTGTAGGTGCAGGATCACAAAAAAACTTGACGAGAGAAACGAGAGAATTCGACTGTCCCTCACAAAAACTGTAAAGTTTTAGTGGCTAAATTGCTTTTTCTATGCCTTTTCAAACAGGAGGAGATTTGTTTGGCTATACGTAGAAATTTTCTATACAATTTAGACAGCACAGAATCATTAACCTACTTTAATGCATTTATTAATACAACCACATATTTCACACATTTTGACATCAGTCATGCAGTGAAGATACAGTCTCTTTATTTCTTGACGCCAACCCTCCCCATTAATCCGGGCTTGGGACCGACACCTAGTTGAGCTGGCTTTCTCCCTTAAGTGGCTGGGTTAGGCTAAACTATGTACATATTTATGAAGACTACTATAAATTTATAAAGACCTCCCTAAATATGTAGTCTAACAAAACGCAGTTTAAAGAAGGTAGCCTACCTGGTAAACAAAGAAATTAAAAGGCCCACAGCATATAATCGGGCTATATCCAAGCAGTTTTTAAGAACGTAACCTACATGGCGAAATTGAATTACTTTCTGGACCAACAAACGCAACCAGACATGAACATTATGCACCTTCCTAGTCTTGATGTATGTCGTCATACAGATGAGGACGTTAAGGCAGCCTTTAGGTCCGACCCATCATGCACTGCAGTTTTTTGCAAATTCCTCAGATGGAAAACCATTAAATACCTCTTCTATTACCTTATATTACCTTATATTCATGTAATAAATATACAAATATCAATTAGTTGGAAATCAGCCAGACAGACGTAATTACTACAAATGGTTTCCACTGTATTTGTGACTCTGAGTGCCGCAGGCTTGGATGCAGTGCCGCACCATTTTGTAAGTAAATTAATAAATATTAATGAGACATCACCTACCACCCTGCAAAAAAGAAATTTGCCGCTCGTCCCCCTGCACATGAACCAACATGGCTGTGTCAACCAGCGGAGCTCCGGAGCCTCTGGAGAAACACGCGGCAAAAAAGGCTCGCATACGGTCTTCCAGAGTTTGGGAATACTTCAGTCATGACACCTTTTCTGCGCCTCTACTGTAGCTGGCGTTAATGACGCTGTTTCAGCCATTTTATATTTTCTGTTTACTTATTCTGTCATGTAAGACTGAGACAAATTATCGTTTACGACTATTCTTACACACTGTAGCCTGACTTGCTGACTTAAGTAAGCTTAACTATAAGCTACCTTTGCTAGTGTTTGTGAATAACATGTTTCTCTAGTTATGAAATTATTCCATGTTTTAGCATCTGTTTCAACATTAAAGTCAAATTGGTATATTGAAATATGTAAAAACTATTGAACTATTAGCTTAAGTCTAACATAGAAAATCCTACTGAATCTCTTAAGATTTTCCTTTTTTGTTAATGCACTAATGTTTAAGAAGTGTCTTAAATTGAATTTCAGATTTGTGTGTGGGTGGGAGTGGGTGAATTGTATTAAATTCATACATTCATTCTTTTGGCTCAGACATTACTGACCTAAAACAAATTGAGGCATTGGGTAAGTGCTTAAATTAGCTACTAAATGGCAAAAAATATTCTAAATATCACATTTTCCATTCTTCGGTATAATTTTAATGAATCACCTATGCTGCCAAACATTAACGCATAGATTGTCACAACACTCTATGTTTTAGTTCTTCTTTATGTGTATAGGACGGTGTGATGGTTCTGGTGGTGGGTGTGGCCGACGCTGCTCGCGATGTTTGGCTATGCTGCAGTCCCAGGGACCAAGTTGGAACACATTTCCACCTTCAAGCTTAGGTGGAAAAACGGCACCGAGACCCAGCAGCAGGACAACTTCTTGTCCAGACAACCAGCCCTGCTTCATCATTGAAGTAAGCCCTGTGAACAGGAGCGAGATGTACTTCTGCAGTGGATGTTATAGCGGAAAGAACATCCCCATCCTCACGTCTGCCGGAGTGCCCCCTCAAGTGGGTGTGTGACTTAACTCGATGGATGAATTGGACAGAATGTACTGTTACTAGAGGTCGACCGATATGGGTTTTTCAAGTCAAGGGTCAGGCGATGGCCGATATATGCTGCTGATTTTTTTTGGCCGATAATTGGACGTTTTCCCCTCTATTTGCATGGTAAAATATCACACTAATAATAACAAACGATACACAAAATTTCTCAATTTAGCATTTATTGAATACTCAACTTGGAAACAATAACACATTTATAAACAATAAAAATAGCAGCATCAGAATCTCTGTTAGTGCACAATATAGCAGCAAACTCCTCATGTTTGACGGAAGGAAATTTGTAAACAATACAAAAAGGAATAAGCATGTTATCTTTAGTTGTAATCCCACTTCCAGTCCCTGAGTCTTACTCACCACACTCATACTTCACAGCAAACAGACAGCAGTTAATTAACCAGAAGAGAAAAATGCAAAAACACAACAGAACTTGTAAATAATAACAAACTAATAGACAATAAAAATAGCAGCATCAGAATCTCTATTAGTGCCAAATATAGCAGCAAACTCCTCATGTCTGACGGAAGGAAAATTTGTAAATACACAAAGGAATGAGCACATCTTCAGTTTTAATCCCATTTCCAGTCCCTGAGTCTTCCTCATCCCACAAGCAGGCAAGGCATGTCACCCCGGTTGTGTGACACTTATTTTATATAATAAAATAAGTGCCCCCTGCGGCCCCAGAGCCCGAGCAGCCGTCTCCGCTGCCTGCAGCTACCGCGCCCACGTCCGAGGCGCTTTCCCTGCCTGCAGCTCCCGGGCAGGCGCCCCCTCTGCAGCCTGCAGCTCCAGTCCCTGGCCCCACTCCAGTCCCTTCTCCCCCTGTGACTCTGGTACCCTCACCCCGACGAGCCCGACCCCGGCCGCAGGTCCTTATGTCTGTGTCCCATAAGGGGAGAGGACACAGACGCACGGCTGGGGTCCCACCCGCCCAGCCCCCTGGCTCGCCCTCCCTCGCCGGCGCTAGGGCTTGGTCGGCACCTGCGGGTCCTGGCCCTCCGGGTCGGCTGTCGTCTGCGGGTCCCCCTCCGCGGCCTCGTCGCCCTGCCTCGGTCCCTCCTCCGGCGTCTTATCGGTTGCCTGCGGGCCCCCCGACGGCGGCTCCTCATTCGCCTGCTGGTCCTCCCGCTCTGGCGTGTCGGAGGACGTCACCGTCTGCTGCGGCTCCCCCTCTCTCCTTGCCCTCGCCAGGGTCCCTTCCAGCTCCTTCGTCCCCTTCCCTGGTCTCCCCTCCGACTCCCTCCTTCGTCCCTGCGTCTGTCCCTCACCCCGTCTCCTCGGCCCCTCCGGCTCCGGCCTCCCGGCCGCCTGCAGCCCTTCCGGCTGCCTCCCGTCGCCCGCTGGGTCTCCCTCGGGCTCCTCTTGGTTCCCCCTCCTTCTCTCCCTGGCCTCCCGTCTTTGTCCCTCCTGCCTCTGCTCCCCCTCGCTTTGTTCCTCCTGTCTCTGTCCCTCCTCTCTTTGTCCCTCGTCCCTCTGGCTTCTGCTCCTCTTTCCCCGATGTTCCCTTCGTTCACTCCCGGTCCTTTTGTCCTGCCTGTTCCCTCCGTGTCCCCCTTTCTGATCTGTTTCTCTGCCTTTCCTGTCTTATGTCAAGTCTTGTCCTGGCTCCTTCCCCTGTGCCAGTTCTGTCTGTCCGTTCTGTTCCCTGTCCCTCATTAATGAGGTTTTATATAGATATACATATATGCCCGGCTTGTCCGCTCCTCGTGTGTGCCACGCCCCCTGATTACCCACGTGTGCTTCCCTGATCGTCTCCTGCTTTGCCCGATTACTTTGATTAGTCATGACCTATTTTAAGTCCTGGTCTTACCTGTTTGCCCTGTCCGTCATTGTAGTTTGTCAATGCCTGCGTTCCGTCCTGCTCTACCCGCTCCGTTTCCCCGATTAAAGACCCGTTTTCACAAACACAAAAAAAACTATATGTATACATATACATACACTGAACAAAAATATAAACGCAACACTTTTGTTTTTGCTCCCATTTTTCATGAGATGGACTTAAAGATCTACAATTCATTCCAGATACACAATATTACCATTTCTCTCAAACATTTCTCACAAATCAGTCTAAATGTGTGATAGTGAGCACTTCTGCTTTGCTGAGATAATCCATCCCACCTCACAGGTGTGCCACATCAAGATGCTGATCTGACATCATGGGTAGTGCACAGGTGTACCTTATACTGCCCACAATAAAAGGCCACCCTGGAATGTGCAGTTTTGTCTCACAGCAAAATGCCACAGATGCCACAAGCATTGAGGGAGCGTGCAATTGGCATGCTGACAGCAGGAATGTCAACCAGATCTGTTGCTCGTGCATTGAATGTTCATTTCTCAACCATAAGCCGTCTCCAAAGGCGTTTCAGAGAATATGGCAGTACATCCAACCGGCCTCACAACCGCAGACCACGTGTAACCACACCAGCCCAGGACCTCCACATCCAGCAGGTTCACCTCCAAGATCGTCTGAGACCAGCCACTCAGACAGATGATGCACGGCCCCATGTTGCAAGGATCTGTACACAGTTCTTGGAAGCTGAAAATGTCCCAGTTCTTGCATGGCCAGCATACTCACCGGACATGTCACCCGTTGAGCATGTTTGGGATGTGCTTGACCGGCGTATACGACAGCGTGTACCAGTTCCCACTAATATCCAACAACTTCGCACAGCCATTGAAGAGGAGTGGACCAACATTCCACAGGCCACAATTGACAATCTGATAAACTCTATGCGAAGAAGATGTGTTGCATTGTATGAGGCAAATGGTGGTCACACCAGATACTGACCGGTTCTGAGTCCCCAGACCCCCAATAAAGCAAAAAACTGCACATTCCAGGGTGGCCATTTATTGTGGGCAGTATAAGGTACACCTGTGCACTACCCATGATGTCAGATCAGCATCTTGATGTGGCACACCTGTGAGGTGGGATGGATTATCTCAGCAAAGCAGAAGTGCTCACTATCACACATTTAGACTGATTTGTGAGAAATGTTTGAGAGAAATGGTAATATTGTGTATCTGGAATGAATTGTAGGTCTTTAAGTCCATCTCATGAAAAATGGGAGCAGAAACAAGAGTGTTGCGTTTATATTTTTGTTCAGTATATATATTTATGGGTGTATCGAGACTAGATGGTCAGTATGGATAACTAAGGTGCACTAAAACTGGGTGAGCAGGCAAGGCATGTCACCCAGGTTGTGTGACAATTATTTTATATAAATGTATATATGTATATATATATTCCATCCACCATCCCTCCTTTACAGAGAACTGCGTTATTTTTATTGTCCATTACGAAAAAAATAAAAAAACTATATATATATATATATATATATATATATATATATACATATATATTTATGGGTGTATCGAGACTAGATGGTCATTATGGATAACTAAGGTGCACTAAAACTGGGTGAGCAGGCAAGGCATGTCACCCAGGTTGTGTGACAATTATTTTATATAAATGTATATATATATATATATATATTCCATCCACCATCCCTCCTTTACGGAGAACTGCGTTATTTTTCTTTTCTATTGCTAATAAAAAAACTATATATATGTACATGTATATATATATATATATATATATATATATATATATATATATATATATATATATATATATATATATATGGGTGTATCGAGACTAGATGGTCAGTATGGATAACTAAGGTGCACTAAAATTGGGTGAGCAGGCAAGGCATGTCACCCAGGTTGTGTGACAATTATTTTATATATATGCATATACATATTCCATCCACCATCCCTCCTTTATGGAGAACTGCGTTATTTTTATTGTCTATTGCAAAAAAAAAACAGAAAAACTATATATATATATATATATATATATATATATATATATATATACATATATATTCATGGGTGTATCGAGACTAGATGGTCATTCTGGATAACTAAAGTGCACTAAAATTGGGTGAGCAGGCAAGGCATGTCACCCAGGTTGTGTGACAATTATTTTATATAAATGTATATATATATATATATATATATATATATATATATATATATATATTCCATCCACCATCCCTCCTTTACGGAGAACTGCGTTATTTTTCTTTTTTATTGCTAATAAAAAAACTATATATATATACATATATATTTATGGGTGTATCGAGACTAGATGGTCATTATGAATAACTAAGGTGCACTAAAATTGGGTGAGCAGGCAAGGCATGTCACCCCGGTTGTGTGACAATTATTTTATATATATATTCCATCCACCATCCCTCCTTTACGGAGGACTGCTTTATTTTTAATATCCATTGCGAAAAAAAAACACAAGAAAAAGAAAAAATATCTATATATATACATATATATATATATATATATATATATATATGGGTGTGTCGAGACTAGATGGTCATTATGGATAACTAAGTTGCACTAAAATTGGGTGAGCAGGCAAGGCATGTCACCCAGGTTGTGTGACAATTATTTTATATATATGTATATATATATTCCATCCACCATCCCTCCTTTATGGAGAACTGCGCTATTTTTATTGTCTATTGCAAAAAAAAAAAAAAAAAAAAACAATACATATATATACATATATATTTATGGGTGTATCGAGACTAGATGGTCATTATGAATAACTAAGGTGCACTAAAATTGGGTGAGCAGGCAAGGCATGTCACCCCGGTTGTGTGACAATTATTTTACATATATATTCCATCCACCATCCCTCCTTTACGGAGAACTGCGTTATTTTTATTGTCCATTGCGAAAAAAAAAAAACTATATATATACATATATATTTATGGGTGTATCGAGACTAGTTGGTCATTATGGATAACTAAGTTGCACTAAAATTGGGTGAGCAGGCAAGGCATGTCACCCAGGTTGTGTGACAATTATTTTATATATATGTATGTATATATTCCATCCACCATCCCTCCTTTACGGAGAACTGCGTTATTTTTCTTTTCTATTGCTAATAAAAAAACTATATATATGTACATATATATATATATATTTATGGGTGTATCGAGACTAGTTGGTCATTATGGATAACTAAGGTGCACTAAAATTGGGTGAGCAGGCAAGGCATGTCTCCCCAGTTGTGTGACAATTATTTTATATAAATGTATATATATATTCCCTCCACCACCCCTCCTTTACGGAGGACTGCTTTATTTTTAATATCCATTGCGAAAAAAAAACACAAGAAAAAGAAAAAATATCTATATATATACATATATATATATATATATATATATATATATATATATATATGGGTGTGTCGAGACTAGATGGTCAGTATGGATAACTGAGGTGCACTAAAATTGGGTGAGCAGGCAAGGCATGTCACCCAGGTTGTGTGACAATTATTTTATATATATGCATATACATATTCCATCCACCATCCCTCCTTTACGGAGAACTGCGTTATTTTTATTGTCTATTGCAAAAAAAAAACAGAAAAACTATATATATATATATATATATATATATATATATATATATATATATATATATATATATATATATATTCATGGGTGTATCGAGACTAGATGGTCATTATGGATAACTAAAGTGCACTAAAATTGGGTGAGCAGGCAAGGCATGTCACCCAGGTTGTGTGACAATTATTTTATATAAATGTATATATATATATATATATTCCATCCACCACCCCTCCTTTACGGAGAACTGCGTTATTTTTCTTTTCTATTGCTAATAAAAAAACTATATATATATACATATATATTTATGGGTGTATCGAGACTAGATGGTCATTATGAATAACTAAGGTGCACTAAAATTGGGTGAGCAGGCAAGGCATGTCACCCCGGTTGTGTGACAATTATTTTATATATATATTCCATCCACCACCCCTCCTTTACGGAGGACTGCTTTATTTTTAATATCCATTGCGAAAAAAAAAACACAAGAAAAAGAAAAAATATCTATATATATATACATATATATATATATATATATATATATATATATATATATATGGGGTGTGTCGAGACTAGATGGTCAGTATGGATAACTAAAGTGCACTAAAATTGGGTGAGCAGGCAAGGCATGTCACCCAGGTTGTGTGACAATTATTTTATATAAATGTATATATATATATATATATATATATATACAAACCGGATTCCAAAAAAGTTGGGACACTAAACAAATTGTGAATAAAAACTGAATGCAATGATGTGGAGATGGCAAATGTCAATATCTTATTTGTAATAGAACGTAGATGACAGATCAAAAGTTTAATCCGAGTAAATGTATCATTTCAAAGGAAAAATATGTTGATTCAAAATTTCACGGTGTCAACAAATCCCAAAAAAGTTGGGACAAGTAGCAATAAGAGGCTGGAAAAAGTAAATTTGAGCATAACGAGGAGCTGGAAGACCAATTAACACTAAATAGGTCAATTGGCAACATGATTGGGTATAAAAAGAGCTTCTCAGAGTGGCAGTGTCTCTCAGAAGCCAAGATGGGTAAAGGATCACCAATTCCCACAATGTTGCGCAGAAAGATAGTGGAGCAATATCAGAAAGGTGTTACCCAGCGAAAAATTGCAAAGACTTTGCAGTTATCATCATCAACTGTGCACAACATCATCCGAAGAGTCAGAGAATCTGGAACAATCTCTGTGCGTAAGGGTCAAGGGCGTAAAACCATACTGGATGCCCGTGATCTCCGGGCCCTTAAACGACACTGCACCATAAACAGGAATGCTACTGTAAAGGAAATCACAGAATGGGTTCAGGAATACTTCCAGAAACCATTGTCAGAGAACACAATCCACCGTGCCATCCGCCGTTGCCAGCTGAAACTCTACAGTGCAAAGAAGAAGCCATTTCTAAGCAAGATCCACAAGCTCAGGCGTTTTCACTGGGCCAGGGATCATTTAAAATGGAGTGTGGCAAAATGGAAGACTGTTCTGTGGTCAGACGAGTCACGATTCGAAGTTCTTTTTGGAAATCTGGCACGCCATGTCATCCGGACCAAAGAGGACAAGGACAACCCAAGTTGTTATCAACGCTCAGTTCAGAAGCCTGCATCTCTGATGGTATGGGGTTGCATGAGTGCGTGTGGCATGGGCAGCTTGCATGTCTGGAAAGGCACCATCAATGCAGGAAAATATATTCAGGTTCTAGAACAACATATGCTCCCAGCCAGACATCATCTGTTTCAGGGAAGACCCTGCATTTTTCAACAAGATAATGCCAGACCACATTCTGCATCAATCACAACATCATGGCTGCGTAGGAGAAGGATCCGGGTACTGAAATGGCCAGTCTGCAGTCCAGATCTTTCACCTATAGAGAACATTTGGCGCATCATAAAGAGGAAGGTACAACAAAAAAGGCCAAAGACGATTGAACAGTTAGAGGCCTGTATTAGACAAGAATGGGAGAGCATTCCTATTTCTAAACTTGAGAAACTGGTCTCCTCGGTCCCCAGACGTCTGTTGAGTGTTGTAAGAAGAAGGGGAGATGCCACACAGTGGTGAAAATGGCCTTGTCCCAACTTTTTTGGGATTTGTTGACACCGTGAAATTTTGAATCAACATATTTTTCCCTTAAAATGATACATTTTCTCAGTTTGAACTTTTGTTCCGTAATTTATGTTCTATTCTGAATAAAATATTAGAACTTGGCACCTCCACATCACTGCATTCAGTTTTTATTCACGATTTGTATAGTGTCCCAACTTTTTTGGAATCCGGTTTGTATATATATATATTCCATCCACCATCCCTCCTTTACGGAGAACTGCGTTATTTTTCTTTTCTATTGCTAATAAAAAAACTATATATATGTACATATATATATATATATATATGGGTGTATCGAGACTAGTTGGTCATTATGGATAACTAAGTTGCACTAAAATTGGGTGAGCAGGCAAGGCATGTCACCCAGGTTGTGTGACAATTATTTTATATATATATGTATATATATATTCCCTCCACCACCCCTCCTTTACGGAGGACTGCTTTATTTTTAATATCCATTGCGAAAAAAAAACACAAGAAAAAGAAAAAATATCTATATATATACATATATATATATATATATATATATATATATATGGGTGTGTCGAGACTAGATGGTCAGTATGGATAACTAAGGTGCACTAAAATTGGGTGAGCAGGCAAGGCATGTCACCCAGGTTGTGTGACAATTATTTTATATAAATGTATATATATATATATATATTCCATCCACCATCCCTCCTTTACGGAGAACTGCGTTATTTTTCTTTTCTATTGCTAATAAAAAAACTATATATATATGTACATATATATATATATATGGGTGTATCGAGACTAGTTGGTCATTATGGATAACTAAGTTGCACTAAAATTGGGTGAGCAGGCAAGGCATGTCACCCAAGTTGTGACAATTATTTTATATATATGTATATATATATTCCATCCACCATCCCTCCTTTATGGAGAACTGCGTTATTTTTATTGTCTATTGCAAAAAAAAAAACAAAAAAAACTATATATATATACATATATATTTATGGGTGTATCGAGACTAGATGGTCATTATGAATAACTAAGGTGCACTAAAACTGGGTGAGCAGGCAAGGCATGTCACCCAGGTTGTGTGACAATTATTTTATATATATGTATATATATATTCCATCCACCATCCCTCCTTTATGGAGAACTGTGTTATTTTTATTGTCTATTGCAAAAAAAAAAAACAAAAAAAACTATATATATATATATACATATATATATATGGGTGTATCGAGACTAGAAGGTCATTATGCATAACTAAAGTGCACTAAAATTGGGTGAGCAGGAAAGGCATGTCACCCCAGTTGTGTGACAATTATTTTATATATATGTATATATATATATATATTCCCTCCACCACCCCTCCTCTACGGAGGACTGCTTTATTTTTATTTCCATTGCAAAAATAAAAAATTTTAAAACACAAAAAAAAAAAAAAAACGAAAATAATAATAATAAAAATAATTTTGAATGTGTATTCAAATAAGTTTGAATGTGTGTGAACTATATATAAATATATATATACACATGCATATACAGAAATATATACACACACACACATATATATATATACACACACACACACAGACACACACTCACATAAACACATACACACACTGTGTACAGTCTTATGCAAAGGTTTGGCACCCCTTGACAAATAACATCTTTTCAATTACAAAAGCAACAATATCAGTTAATACAGTCTCTTTAGGAACTGGGGGAAAAATACACAATATTTTCAGCAAACATTGATGAATAGTTACTTTTTATGCCATAAATTGAACAAAATTACAAAATAAAAACATTATTATGGCACTCTGCAAAAGTTTGGGCACCCTACGTAATCAGTACTTAGTAACACCTCCTCTGCCAGATATCACAGCTTACAAGCGCTTCTTATAGCCAGCTGAAAGGCTTTCAGTTCTTGTACTTGGGATTTTCTCACATTCTTCCTTGCAAAAGGCTTCTAGTTCTGTAATATTCTAATATATCAAGGGCTGTATTGTCAAATAGGAGATCGGCAGCATTCTCCCACCTGAGAAAACTGTACTACAATGCCCTTGATAGTGTGTAGAAACACACTCGTCAGCTCTAGTCCTCCTGTAACAACGCAAAAGGACTGGCAACCCTCAGGTATTTATGCGTGCGATTGTATGATAAATTCACCCTGACAGTCTCACACTTCTCTTGGTACCAACAGGTCTCATGGAATATATAAAAGGCAACTGCAACAATTATACTCGGCACTAAACATCGAGGCACGGAAATGCAGCAGAGCTTGTGTATTTCTCAGGATGCATTCTAGTAAAATGCCCGGAAAATGAGCTAAAGACATATTTCAAGGGGCACTATATAAAACCGATGGAAATTTTACTGATTAAATAAAAGGAAAAGCATCGTTTGAAAAATCACAAATGTTTCTAAGATTCAATGCATCGCTTTTTGACCACATCATAGCGATGAACACATCATTGTTCCTGACAATGTCCTAATACAGAAATAAAACTTTATGTTGGTAAACTCAAAAAGCCTTCAGCTGTCACACTGGCTAACGATCTCAAACGATTATAAAGCAGCATTTTGAAAAGCGCTGTTTTAAAATAACAGATACAACACTTACCTTGTCTTCTGGCCAAATGCTTTTCACGGCTTGGCACTCCAACGGTGCTGAAACGAAATTTGTATTTCCTCCTACCTCGTTGGCCCTTCAGTTCTTCTTTTCTCCCTTTGGATGTTTTTTTCCTTCTTCTTTGGATATTGTTTTTTATTTTTGTTTGTTTTTTTTTACTTTGCATGTTTTTCCTTCTTCGGATATTATTTTTTTGGCTTATTTTTTTAGACGATGTTTTTTTCGTCTTCTTTAAAAATTGATTTTTTTCGTCTTCTTTAAATATTGTTTTTTTTTTCATCCTTTTGATGTTGTTTTACGGAACAAGAGCCGTACAGTGCTACTCTATCAGGAGGTAGCGCCAACTGAACGCCTTGAAGCAGTACCCAGCTCTTTTATAGGGAGCGTCAACCCGAAGTCAAGTTCTAGAACGTTGCACTCACTTTTCATTGGTTTCCCAGCTATGCTGTCAGAATAATGTTTGCTGATTGGTCGAAAATTTTAAAACGTACCCGAGTACTGTAAAAAAAACTCAAGATCTTGCTACCCTACGGAGCACCCATAAGGTGATTTTTTTTATACGTTATATGCAGCTATTTGTAGCAGGCCGTAATTAGACTAATCCACCCTTTGTCAATAAAGCCAACAAGAGAACAGGTTGCCCAAAGTTTGCTCAGGTACACGCCACAGCACAACCTTAAAAACACATCCAGCACAAATCACACTAGTGAATGACACAGCAAATCACAGCAATAAAAAAGACCCCTATGGGCAATCCAGCACCCAGACTACAGGTGCCAAAAGGCCCAGCCTGCCTAATAATGAACCCAAAATATACATACAACAAAGAAAAAGACACAAACAAAAAAGAAAATAAAACTAGCCAGCTGCTCCCACTAAACCCCGCTCCCGAGGCCACTAAGCCGGCTGGCTTGATAATACACGATACAACCTCAGATAAAACATATTAAAGCAACACCAGGGAGGTTTACAACCTGATCCTTAAAATTATCGACCCGTAATTCCACCTTGAAAACCCCTAAAGAACAGTAGTTTACCCCATGACTCACTGCCCCATTCAAACAAAAAAAAAAACAGGTTTTTGGGGTAACCTTTAGGTCAGCTCTTCAAAACCAGGTATGAGGACTCTTCAGCTAATCAGTCCTCTAATTAGAAATCTAATTAGGGAGTTGCAGCGAAAACCTGCATACACACCGGCCCTTTGCGGATAAGATTGTTCACCCCTGAAACAAGCAAACAGAAAGGCTGCTACACTGCAAATTCAATATGCCCGCCGATGCTCCACCAAATCTATCAGGACCCTGCCTGTCTTTCCCGTGCCTGCTCCTTTGCCAATATGCCCTACCATCGGAACATGCACAGCCATCTCGCCCCGGCTATGCCTCCAGTCCGAACTGCAGTTCCTATACCTGCCTATAATTGCCTGGCTACAATCCATCCCCCAAAATGAAATTGATGACCCAACGATCACAGCTAAGAATTCTATCCCCAAACCACTGGTCTTCCTCCCCAACCGAACGATCATTCACTGACCGTGGTAACTTATAAGGGTTGGTATGATGACCAGTGGTGGACCTCACCGAACGTTTAACTGGTCTCTACACCTCGGGGGGGACATAACCTCCTCCATTATACGAGGCCTACTTGTGGATGCTCTATTGCGACCCCTCCCACCAGCCCTGTCCCCGTAAAATCACAGAGTCCTCATCCGATTCCATTTCTGTTGCCCCTGTGGGCAACCCAGACTCAGGAGACATTACCAGAACATCTTCCCCTGACATAACAACCCCCTGTGGTACTGGACGCAACTCTGTTCGGTGAACTTGACGGACAACCCCGTCCCCCTCCATTGGAGTTGCAGAGTAAACTGCACCCTGATCTTGGGGACACCGAACTACCATATACAAACAGGCATCCCAATGATCCTGTATTTTACCTCGAACATGGTTCCGCAAACACACCAGCTGACCTTCATCAAACCCCTAATCATTAACCAACTCATTGTGTTTCCGATTTCGTGGTGTGGCTTGTTCCTCCAACTAAGCCTTCACATACTCTTGAAGCACCTGCAAACTTTCCTGATGGTTTTGTACCCATTCCTCCAAAGGTCCACCATACTGACTGATCCCGGCAGGAGCCTGAAGATAGTGTATCGGTAATCGAGGCTCACAGCCAGACCTTAAATAAAAAGGCATCATCCAGTCATTTGGTGGGGTGTAGTATTGTAAGCTTCTCTGCTGGAGGAAGTGTGTGAAGCAAATTGTGCAAAAAAAATATTAAAGCAACACCAGGGAGGTTTACATCTAGATCCTTAAAATGATCGACCTGCAATTCCACCTTGAAAATCCAATTACCATATAAAGGATACAAGATGTAAAGATGACAAATGACATGGCACACATTTGTTGTTTAGACTGTTGTGTCAGGTTAATTGAAAGCTGAAGGATCTTAGTGTTTACTAGTCTAAGTAACAGAATGTCTAAACACTGTGCTTGCCTTTATGGGTTTTTAAGCAGAACATATAGGTATAGAAACATATTAACATTACGTTTCACGATTCACTGACTGGAGAATAGGAGAATATACACATCAATATTACTACTTAAGTTAACTAACCCTAATCCCAACCCCTATTGGCACGGAGCCCGCCAGGGTTCAGGTGAGATATAAATCTGTAATCTGTATCAATGGTTTTGCTATCCATACCCACCCTATTAATGTTAGCTTCCCAGGGTTTCTTGTTAGACAAGCTCTGTGTCTCTCTATACCCCCATTTACTGCACGACTGATTGTCCATTTATAAAGAATCAAATAGGGTGAAGATGGTTTTAGTTTACAATTACTCTGGAAGGTGACCAGATTAAAAAAAACTAAATACCATGCCTACGTGTATGTAATCTCCATCACAGTCCCCATTTTCCCCATAATCCTCGTTTTGATAGTGCCAATTTGTGTAATGTGAGTTTTTTTTTTTTTTTAAAAACTGTTATAGAAGAACATACTGGATGCCACATGTGTACAATTACCCCTTTCTAATTAGTGGGGTCCGTTGTGTCAGCTACAGCCTTTACTAACATACACATAAGTATACAGTCTTACAGCACTTTTGTTTTCCTTTTGTATTTAATGGTTTTCCATTTAGGGGGCAGCATGGTGGTGCAGTGGTTAGCACTGTTGCCTCACACCTCTAGGGCCCGGGTTCGAGTCTCCACCTGGGTCACATGTGTGTGGAGTTTGCATGTTCTACCCATGTCATCGTGGGGTTTCCTCCGGGTACTCTGGTTTCCCCCACAGTCCAAAAACATGCTGAGGCTAATTGGAGTTGCTAAATTGCCCATAGGAGTGTATGCGTGAGTGAATAGTGTGTGAGTGTGCCCTGCGATGGGCTGGCCCGCCATCCTGAGTTGTTCCCTGTCTCGTGCCCATTGCTTCCGGGATAGGCTCCAGACCCCCCGCGATCCAGTAGGATAAGCGGTTTGGAAAATGGATGGATGGATGGATGGACAGTTTTCCATTTGAGGAATTAGCAAAAAACTGCAGTGCATGATGGGTAGGATCTAAAGGCTGCCTAACGCCCTTAATTTGTTTGCAATTTCGCCAGGTAGGCTACCTTCTTTAAACTGCGTTTTGCTAGACTACACATTTCGAGATGTTTTATTGTAGTCTTGGTAAATATATATATATAGTTTAGCCTAACCCAGCCACTTAAGGGAGCAAGCCAGCTCAGGTAGGTGCCAGTCCCAAGCCCGGATTAATGGAGAGGGTTGGCGTCAAGAAATAAAGAGAAATAAAGACAACTAATACTCCTAGTTTGCGAGATCTGACTGCAATGGCAGCACTGCTACAAGGGTGTGGATAAATCTATACAAATATCACCTGCATGCACATTACTTCTTTTACAATAACCAACTCCTGATCCATACTGTTAGTCGTGAAAAAAAAAACTATCGTGTACATAGAGGCCCTGTGTAAAAAGATAACTGCCAAGGAAAAGATCAAAAACATTTATTTCAAGGATACAAAGTTTTTATGGTCATGTACAGTGTACAGTGCAATTCTTATTTGATTAACTTGAATGTCTCCACAGACTAGACGATTAAACAAATAAAGCAGCGCAACATTACAATAACTAATAACAAATAAACAAAGCTCACGAGTACTATTACAGTATTTATATCATTTATTTAAACTTAATTTTACCAGGTAAATTAACTACAAAGCAGTTACCACTGCTTTACCTGCTTCTCGGGAGAAATAGCAGATATACGTCATGTATGTGACTAAATTCTTAAGCCAATAAGGGCAAAGTTGTGTCGTAATGGAGGCGGATCCAGTTTGTGCAGCCGGTTAAAGACACTACGGGCATGTAAATGGAGAACGAAATTATAGTTATACCGAATCTCCTACACACAATACCAAGGTTACCAACTTTGGTCAGCTGACCGGAGTGAGACGTTCAATTCCCGTAAGATTTCTTTGCGCCAGCCTGAGAGTCTGAAAACACGTCACACCAGATGCATGAGAGATGGAAACCTGGGATATTCAGTCGAATCAGATCAAATATGATGCTAAGTTAGTACTAAGTTAAAATATGTTCCGGACTTGTAACATGCACCCATGATTTGGAACAGTCAGCAGGCTGTCTCTGGCCACGCCCCCTACACTCGGTCCGGCCCCTGGCTTTTCCTGAATTCTGATTCCTTTAGATAAACATTGACTTCATTGATATTGTTATTGATTTATCGACAGACCATCATACTTTTTAGACGTTATAATAACAACACTCTATTGATCCCCAAAGAGAGAAATTCTCTCCTTGCCTGCCCCCTCTTACTGTCCATGATACACAAGCACATATGTAGAAAAACGTCAGCTTGGAAGCCAAGGCTGGACTTAACCTACTCTATTCTGGTATTCTGTTCTCCCAAGTAAGGCATCCCAAGTTCGAATCCAACTTCCGACAAAAGTTCTTCAATCGCTACAGCACAATTTGAGCCACTGATCGGCTTTAATTGCTTTGTTTTATTTTTGCGTTTCAGGCAAAACTACATAACACTTAAAGACACTTCGGGCATGCAAATGGAGAACGAAATTATAGTTATACCGAATCTCCTACACACAATACCAAGGTTACCAACTTTGGTCAGCTGGCCGGAGTGAGACGTTTCTCAGGCGCCAGCCTGAGAGTCTGAAAACACGTCACACCAGATGCATGAGAGATGGAAACCTGGGATATTCAGTCGAATCAGATCAAATATGATGCTAAGTTAGTACTAAGTTAAAATATGTTCCGCACTTGTAACATGCACCCATGATTTGGAACAGCAGCATACCTGTCAAGGTTTGGATTTGAAAATAAAGGAAATTTTCCGGCACCCGCCGTGAGCCATCCCACCACCGCAACCAGGCTCCAGTATCCCTTACATTTTAAGACAGGAAATATAAAATAATATAAATTATATAAAATATAATATAAATATAAATATATAAAATATATAAAATAAATTTTTGGCCACAACCGGGATTCGAACCCCGGTCTCCCGTGTGAAAGGCGGCGATCTTACCACTACACTATCCAGCAACTATATAATATAAGGGAGATTTACGGGAAAATACTAATACGGGAGGACGGCGGGAAAGAGAAGTAAAATACGGTAGTTTCCCGGCCAAAACGGGAGACTTGACAGCCTGAGATGGTCAGCAGGCTGTCTCTGGCCACGCCCCCTACACCCTGGCTTTTCCAGCGTGTTCGCGAAAACGACTTCATTATTTATCGACAGACCATCATACTTTTTAGACGTTATAATAACAACACTCTATTGATCCCCCTCTTACTGTCCATGATACACAATGACGAGACACATGTTCACTAATGACGAGAACTATTCTATTTTTCATGCCGGGTCCTTCAAATCTTACATTTACAAATCTTGTTCTTGTTCTCTGCTCGTTCCCGTAGATATATATTATTATACGGAGATTTACGGAGTCTTCAAAGACGGTCCAGCTCAAGGATCACTGTTGCTGTGGTGTAGATCAGCTGATCTGTAGTAGTCTTCTACGTACATCTTCTAGTAGACCTTCTGAGGGTACTTCACGCATTCTTGGTCGGAGGGTCCAGGTTTCCAGCTTAGCTTATTTCTTATTTCTCAGGTCAGCTGCTCTTGTATTCAGCCTACTAATATATATGGGGCTTGGTACCCAATCTCGGAATGTGGGGATGATGATATCTCCCCCCTGACCTGTCGTCCTGGCTCCCCCTTGTCGTAGCAATCGTGTTGTACCTCATCAATCTCTAGTTGTGATAGCAGTTGTTTCTGGCCACAACCGGGATTCGAACCCCGGTCTCCCGTGTGAAAGGCGGCGATCTTACCACTACACTATCCAGCAACTATATAATACAATATATAAAAAATATAATATAAATATAATATAAATATATAAAATATATAAAATATATTTTTGGCCACAACCGGGATTCGAACCCCGGTCTCCCATGTGAAAGGCGGCGATCTTACCACTACACTATCCAGCAACTATATAATATAAGGGAGATTTACGGGAAAATACTAATACGGGAGGACGGCGCGAAAGAGAAGTAAAATACGGTAGTTTCCCGGCCAAAACGGGAGACTTGACAGCCTGAGATGGCTGTCTCTGGCCACGCCCCCTACAGTCGGTCCGGCCCCTGGCTTTTCCAGCGTGTTCGCGAAAACGACTTCATTATTTATCTGATTGATTTATCGACAGACCATCATACTTTTTAGACGTTATAATAACAACACTCTATTGATCCCCAAAGAGAGAAATTCTCTCCTTGCCTGCCCCCTCTTACTGTCCATGATACACAAGCACATATGTAGAAAAACGTCAGCTTGGAAGCCAAGGCTGGACTTAACCTACTCTATTCTGGTATTCTGTTCTCCCAAGTAAGGCGTGGGTTCGAATCCAACTTCTGACAAAAGTTCTTCAATCGCTACAGCACAATTTGAGCCACTTACGGCTTTAATTGCTTTGTTTTATTTTTGCGTTTCAGGCAAAACTACATAACACTTAAAGACACTACGGGCATGTAAATGGAGAACGAAATTATAGTTATACCGAATCTCCTACACACAATACCAAGGTTACCAACTTTGGTCAGCTGGCCGGAGTGAGACGTTCAATTCCCGTAAGATTTCTTTGCGCCAGCCTGAGAGTCTGAAAACACGTCACACCAGATGCATGAGAGATGGAAACCTGGGATATTCAGTCGAATCAGATCAAATATGATGCTAAGTTAGTACTAAGTTAAAATATGTTCCGCACTTGTAACATGCACCCATGATTTGGAACAGCAGCATACCTGTCAAGGTTTGGATTTGAAAATAAAGGAAATTTTCCGGCACCCGCCGTGAGCCATCCCACCACCGCAACCAGGCTCCAGTATCAACAACAACAAACAAACAAATTTATTTTTATATAGCGCATTATCACAACATTACATTGTCTCAAAGCGCTTTACAGTATCCTCACCCAAAGCCCCCAGTGAGTAAGCCATAGGCGACAGTGGCAAGGAAAAACTCCCTAGAAGGAAGAAACCTTGAGAGGGACCAAACTCAAAGGGGAAGCCCATCCTCCAGGGGCCGGCAGGGATAGTCAAATAGAGAGAGGAGAGCAAGGAAGATAAGCCAATGCCGAAGCCGAGTCTTCTTCCAATTGCCAGGCAACCAGAGGTAAGGCAGCGGGTCATACATGGAAGATCAGAACGGCGAGCTGGATGCAGGGACGTCACTGGTGGTGGTCGGGTGTGCTGGATATCTTGATAGATTGAGGTCTCCAGGCATCACCCCCAGGAGGAGTAGGGGAAATAAAATGTACAATTAGGCATAGTAGAGGAGGCTATTGGCAGTGCTAAAAGCTAGGTGAGTACAATATGAAGTGCAATCTGCAAGCTCCGGCAGATATGGCTATGGCAGCATCAGTAGGAGGGAGAGGCAAGTGGGAATGCCGGCATGGGGAGTCCCTGAAATGTCAGCACTCCAGTTCCACAAGAGATTGCAAAGCTAGAGTGACAGCACTGACAATCCAGTTCATCCAAAGCCAATGGCACCGATCCCCACCCAGCTCTACACCTCACACTACAGGTCTGCCTGGGAGTGAAGAGTTAGCTAGGGCTAGAACTAGTGTCCCTATACGCTAAACTAAACAGGTGTGTTTTTAGTCTGGACTTGAGTTTTTAGTCTGGACAGAGCACGTTACTGACACACACATCTTCTTCGCAATGTTGCACACCTCTTTAAAATTTGCCTTTGTGATCTCCGATTGCCTCAATCGGACATCATTAGTGCCGACGTGGATAACTATCTGAGAGTATTTACGTTTACTTTTAGCCAGCACTTTTAAATTTGCCGAGATGTCGGTCGCTCTGGCACCCGGGAGACAATTTACAATGGTCGCTGGAGTCGCTACTCTCACGTTTCTTAGAATAGAATCACCAATTATTAGAGCACTTTCAACAGGCGTCTCAGTGGGAGTTTCACTGAGTGGGGAGAACCTGTTGGAAACGCGGATAGGCGAATGGTGCCGGTGTAAGTTTGGTTTGGATTTGCGACTATGCCGCCGGGTCGTCACCCACTCGCCTTGCTGCGAAGGCTCTGCTGCCGGAGCAGGGGGAGACTTACTGGCTATCGCGGACATATCCGGAGCCGCTAATACTGAGTCAATAAAACTCTCATTCTCCTGAATGTTATGTAACGTCCGGATACGTCCCTCTAACACTACAATCTTCTCCGTCAGTCTAGCGACTAACTGACACTTCTCACATGTATAAATACCGCTAATGACTGGAGAAGAATAGCTAAACATATTACACTCAGAACACGGAACAGTAGACATGGCGTTGTACTTACGTAAACTGAGGCTGTAAGGCTGGAAGCACCTTCTTAATTGAACGAAGATCGTGGGTCGGTACTTGCGTAGGTGATTAATCCGTCGGGGTCTGGGAAATTTTATTTATTTATTTTGGAGGATTATTAATCTTGCGAAGCTTTTTCCCAATGACTTAACTCGAATTATTATTTAGGTGATATCTATGGTTTCAAAGTTCGCGCGCTAGCAGTCAGTATCACTCTCGCAGGAAACAGGAAACAACGGAAATGACCATGTGTATCCCTTACATTTTAAGACAGGAAATATAAAATAATATAAATTATATAAAATATAATATAAATATAAATATATAAAATATATAAAATATAAAATAACCATTTGTCATTTATTTTCTATTAATTTTTCATGTTCACTCTGTCATTCACTAATGACTTGGATTTTTCATGCCGACTGACATCGTTCCTTCCCCGTGGGAGACAAATCTTACAGAACGCGTGACCCATCCTGCTCCTCTTCAGGAAAGTAAATTCGTCATCTTCGTCATCACCCCTTAAAACAATTACTGAAGCGAGACGGCGCACGCGTTACGGCGACAGATTTAAATTGTGAGTGCACTATATCTCGTCGCAAATGGTGCTTAACCACGGCGGGTCTCAAGCACAGGAGACTCCCAATTTCTAAATGACACACACTTGGCTCACAGCGCAAAGTTGTGTTAAACTTGCTTTGTCTAAAGCAGGCACACACATACGAGTATGATCCTGATAGGTAACTAAGCTATCGGTCTTATGTCCAAGCGCAACATAATTTAGGTTAGAACCTCATAACAAGTATTCCCGTTCGCTAATAGAGAGATCTCTCCCAGGATATATAGAAACGGAGACACTCGTCCGAATTGAACCTGGAAACAAAGCGCTACATCTGAGAATCTCGTCAGACATAGGGTTAAAGTTTACTGCAGTTTAATACGAAAGAACTACAATGAAATCACCGAAAATAAAACAAAATAATATAACTACTAATAATAGAAATAAAAATAACTATAATAAGCCCATATGATCCCGCTTAAATGCCTTCAGATTGCCATGAGTGCGACTTTTGCAACCAGTTGACAGTAGCGCTTCTTCACTGCACGTTCGGTCATAAAAAGTTTAAATTGTGTGCTCAGAATAAGTTTAAACCTTGTGCCTTGTGATTATTAACCAATTTTTATGCTGAATGCTCGGCTCAAACTCAATTGCGAAACACCGTGAGTCTGTTAATGTGTGACTTAAATGGAACTCATTAATAACCAGTATCACGTAATAACCTGGGTTAGAATAGAAGGCTTGTCCAACGAGCTGCGTCACCAGGTAATGTAAACGATCGGTAGCGAAGCTCCCCTCACGGCCAATGAGAGAGAGTCTCGCGATATTTCAGGCGAATTTGAGGTTTCAGAGCGTAGATCGCACAGGCAGGGATTCTTGTGAGCACTCAATGAACGGAGGCTGAAGTTGTGTAAAAGACATGCATTTATTCCTATAACTAACATAAGACAGACATTACACCTAACAAACAATAAACACGAAATAACGGAGTGGACACAAACAATGTAATCATGAAAATGCAATGACCAGATTTAAAATGAGTAACCTTAAAAGGGAAAATACTGTTCTGCAAAGCAAGCAATTTGTGGAAATACTGTCCTAAAGTAATATAGCAGGTGAATAGGAGTTTAGGTTGTTATAAATGAAAGGAAGTTTGTTTACTTGGTTGCAGAGTGGGGGGGGGGGGGGGGTCTTGGCAGTTGGTTGCGGAGGCTGATGAGCTGATGGGTGATGGCACTCAGGGAGGCGCGGTGTTTGCAGCGGTTGTTGGAGTGGAGCCCCTCTGATTCCCTCTCCTGGTGAAGCTTGGGCTTGGTTGCAGTTCTCTGTCCAGCTGGGTCTTCACTGATAGGCTTCAGGAGGGCTTCTTGTGGGCTTCTCTTCTCTTGGGCTGATGTTCTCTGCCTCTCTTCGTGCTGATGGTCTTTTGTTTTCTCCTCCCTTCTGTTTCTCCTCTCCTGGCTTTGTTCTGAGGTGCCAGGTTTTATAGTGTAAAGTTCGTGAATAGGAGTGACCAGGAATTCGACTCCTGGACCAATGGCTGACCATCCATTTGGCGGGCTTTCGGAAGGGGGTCTGTATCAGTCCTTTTGAGATTTATGACCAGAGTGATTTCCCTTGTATTGATGATTTTCGTTAGGCTGGTGTAACTTTTGATATATTCACTTTCGTGGTAACCACTGACCAGATTTGGAAACTGGAGTGATTTTCCATCGGTTTGATACCAAACATGCCATAGCAGCCTAGCGGTTCACACCTCATACCATCTGTAATGATTAATTAATGATGATTACTTATATTATGTCGTTATGTTATATTACTCACACCTTATTTTATGCCTCACAATCTATATAATTGTAAATATACTGTGTAGCTGCTGGCGCGTTCCAAACTAAATCTCATTGTACTATACAATGTCAATAAAAACTTCCATCCATCCATCTAGGCAGGCCAGTGTCGCCTCCATCCTTCCTGAAGTCAGTGATTTCCTTTGTCTTTGAGCTGTTTAGTGCCAAATTGTTTGCTGAACTCCAACCTATCAGTTTCTGGACCTCATCTCTGTAAGCTGACTCATAAGAACCAAAGAGATTTACAAATGAGAGGAGGCCATTCGGCCCATCAAGCTCCTTTGAGGAGAACTTAGCTAATAGCTCAAAAATCTTATCTAGCTCTGATTTAAAAGAACCCAGGGTTTTAGCTTGTGTTACAATAACAGGAAGACTATTCCATACTCTAACTACACGCTGTGTACAGAAATGCTTCATCAAATTCGTTTTAAAATGTTCTCCAGCTAATTTCCACTTATGGCCACGAGTTCTGGTATTTAAACTAACATTGAAATAGCCATTTGGCTGAACAGCATCCAGACCTGTTAGAATCTTAAACACCTGGATATGTCCCCCCTTAGTCTCCTTTGCTCGAGGCCTAAACAGATTCAGCTCAGCTAACCTCTCCTCATTAGACATTCCTCTAAGACCAGGAATCATTCTCGTTGCCCTACGTTGCACCTTTTCCAAGGCAGCAATGTCCTTCTTAAGGTAATGGTAACCCAAACCCGCACACAATATTCTAGGTGGGGTCTTACCAAGGAATTATATTATCGTAGCATCACTTGCCTTGTCTTAAACTCCACACACCTAGAGATGCAATGTGCCTTCTCGCGTGGTGTTCCTGCAGAGGGAGTCTGTGAGTGCTGGAGATTGGGGGAGGGTGGCAGTGTGGCTATGTCTGCTCTGTGTTCCTCCAGACGAGCAAAGAAGCTGTTTAGCTCCTTTGCTAAAAGGGGCGTTGCTGTTAACAGTGACGGTGTTGTTGCCTTTGAAGTTTGTAATGTGTTGTATTCCCTGCCACACCCACTGTGGGGTTGATGTATGTGAAGTAGACCTCTATTTTCTGTTTCTCTGCCTGCCTGGCAACCTTGATGCCCCTATTCAGGTTAGCTCTGGCTGCACTCTGTGTTCTTGAACTGCGCTGTCTTGTCCTGTAGTATTGTATTGTTGCTCTTGTGTTTATCTTGCACTTTCTCCCTCTGGTTTGTGCTCCTTTCACTCTGTATAGTTCTATCTTGCCCGCACTTGTGTCATCTTGTGTTGTTTCTGTTTTTCTTCTTTGTGTTGCACCGTGGTCCAGGAGGAACAATGTTTCCTTTCACTGTGTACTGTGTATATTGCTGAAATAACAATAAACCCACTTGACCACCTGCCTCAATTCATCCTGAAGAGTTTTCCAATGTTGTTCAAAGGTCTGTTTGTTTCGAGTGAAGGACACGCCCCTGGACGTGCTGGATAAGGGGACCACAGATCAGTGTCCTCAGTCCTGCTTCTCCCTTCAAAGCTGAGAGGAAGATGACCCGCCTGCTTGCTTCTGGTTTTGGCTTATGGAGCTCTGCTTATCTCCACAGAGGCCCAGCAAGATTACCACAGTCTCCCTGCACTCACAAGACGGCCATTAAACTCGCAGTCGAAAATGCTCATCCAAGGAACCCGTCAGCACATGAATTTCTATAACATCCAGGGCCGTCCGAAGGTAACTGCTGAGAAAGTGTTTACAAAAGTGTGAAACTTTCATCATCTGCAAGCTGAACTAATGAGTATCACATTGATTTTGATGTTTTAATTTCAATGCATATGATGCTTAATGTCTCTTCACAATGAAAGTGATGGTTGTATATCTCAGCCCTGGTCAATTTTACCTTCTCACAGTTTCTCTCTGAATCTGCTGCAGTCAAGTCTGTGACAGTTTGCCATTTTTTTGGGTGATTATTGTTTGTTATATTGCCTTTAAAAACAGTTGTAGGCAATTTTGTATATAACGTGTTTATGTGATTTAGATCAGCAGTGAATACATTGACATTGAGATTCTCTTGAGAGCAACAAAATGTCCAAAGTCAACTGCAACAGACCATCGGGCTGACTGTATTTTCATGGACAAGAGGGTAAGTAAAGAGTCACTGTGACTGTGAGCATTGGACATATCAGTTAGCAAATTAATTTTAGGTTCATGTTAACTTTTTTGATGCCCTTGCGGGGGAAAGTTAGCCAACAATAAAGTAACAAATACATAGGTGGCCTCAAAGAGCCAGTTCCTTCACCTTATTCTCAAATTTTAGTAGGTTTACAGGCTTAAAGGCTGGATTACCAGGCAGAAGCAAATGCTAATCATCTGAGGGGTGACCTGTAGATTATGCTTCGAGCTATGAACCCTAGCTGGCCTTATTTAAAGACCTGTGGGCTGTACTACAAAGCGGGTTTTACATACCCAGAGTTAACTCAATCGAGCCAGGTTAACTAAAACCATTGTTGAAATCAGCCTTAAATGGCAGTGTGGTGTTTTGTGGTGAAAGGGCAGGACTTAACTCTTGTTTTAATTAGAAAGCCAGTTATTAAACCTGGTCAGAGCAGGGTAGATGTGCAGTGTGAATTACCCTTTAAATTTACCTCTTTAAATAGTGAACAACAGGACCACTTAGCTTGATCGGAGGACAGTATTTTTAATACAGAGCAGTGTTCAGTTAAACGGGATTTGTTGTTCATACTTTTAGATGAACTTGCTTTGTATAATATAGCCTTATGGTGACCCTGCTTGGAAGCTCTTTCCTCTAAAATTGTTCTGTGTCATTAAACCCTGCACTCCAGCAGCTCTGCCTTAAATCATTAGATATAT
Source organism: Brienomyrus brachyistius (assembly GCF_023856365.1). Lineage (NCBI taxonomy): Eukaryota > Metazoa > Chordata > Actinopteri > Osteoglossiformes > Mormyridae > Brienomyrus > Brienomyrus brachyistius. The sequence goes on along the minus strand of NW_026042543.1, from coordinate 116,185 downwards.
CTTTACTACACCTTCTCTCACTGTATTTATTGCCCACCACTCTTTAAATACTGTTTTTGTGTGTCTGTGTGTTTTTGCAGCCATTCATTAACTGTAGAGTTTGCAGCAGACGGTCTGGTAATGATCTTACACATCCATCAAATGACTGTGTACCAAACAAGAAAGTGGATGAAGTAAGTGTAGAGAGTCTTAGCATTATGGAAATGTAACAGGTGTGTGAATTGTGTCTAAACATGTGGTTAAACTTTGATTGTGTTTGTACATGCAAAAATTTGATCAGAGTACTGTTTATTAATGACAATGTTACTTTTAATCTGAACAACAGTGGCAGCACCAAGGAAAAGCTTGGGGGGGGGGGCTCTAGCTCCTCCTCCAATGACCATAGTACCCCCACAGCACCCCCAAAATATTGGTTTCATTTTTCTTTAACTATCTGTAAAATCTTGTATATTGTGTAAGACATTTTTGCGGTTTTTACAGCATACTTGTAGTGTATTTTTTCTTCAAAGTACACATAGAGGCTCTGTGAGCTAGACGTTAGAATTTCATATTTTATCCTATTTTATCCATGCTGTAGCTTATCGTGCTGTGTGCTTCTATACACCATCTACATAAGCTGAAAAGCTAAAGCACCCGGTCTAAATAATCTCACTCCCCTATAGCACCTGTAGCATTAAGTCTCTGGCGCTGCCACTGCTGAATAAACGACTCCAATCTGACTAAACCGCTTAACTTTTCATCCCCATGTTACATATCAGGACAAACGACGTAATATGTGTCCTTCTGATAAACCTCTTCTCAGACCTAAAACTGCCTTGGCTTCCAAGGACACTAAAGAAGCTGAAGGAGACGTCTGGCTGTTTCTGATGGCTGATGGTCCTGCAAAGTGGACCAGAGGAGGAAACTGGGAGGGAAAATGCTTTGCTTTATATCATGCCCACCCAAAGCCCCCAGTGAGTAAGCCATAGGCCCGCCGATAGCATGGGAAAAACTCCCAAGAAGGAAGAAACCTTGGGAGGGACCAAACTCAAAGGGGGAGCCCAATCCTCCTGGGGCCGGCAAAGTGTAGGTGCAGGATCACAAAAAAACTTGACGAGAGAGAAACGAGAGAATTCGACTGTCCCTCACAAAAACTGTAAAGTTTTAGTGGCTAATTGCTTTTTCTATGCCTTTTCAAACAGGAGGAGATTTGTTTGGCTATACGTAGAAATTTTCTATACAATTTAGACAGCACAGAATCATTAACCTACTTTAATGCATTATTAATACAACCACATATTTCACACATTTTGACATCAGTCATGCAGTGAAGATACAGTCTCTTTATTTCTTGACGCCAACCCTCCCCATTAATCCGGGCTTGGGACCGACACCTAGTTGAGCTGGCTTTCTCCCTTAAGTGGCTGGGTTAGGCTAACTATGTACATATTATGAAGACTACTATAAATTTATAAAGACCTCCCTAAATATGTAGTCAAACAAAACGCAGTTTAAAGAAGGTAGCCTACCTGGTAAACAAAGAAATTAAAAGGCCCTCAGCATATAATCGGGCTATATCCAAGCAGTTTTTAAGAACGTAACCTACATGGCGAAATTGAATTACTTTCTGGACCAACAAACGCAACCAGACATGAACATTATGCACCTTCCTAGTCTTGATGTATGTCGTCATACAGATGAGGACGTTAAGGCAGCCTTTAGGTCCGACCCATCATGCACTGCAGTTTTTTGCAAATTCCTCAGATGGAAAACACATTAAATACCTCTTCTATTACCTTATATTACCTTATATTCATGTAATAAATATACAAATATCAATTAGTTGGAAATCAGCCAGACAGACGTAATTACTACAAATGGTTTTCCACTGTATTTGTGACTCTGAGTGCCGCAGGCTTGGATGCAGTGCCGCACCATTTTGTAAGTAAATTAATAAATATTAATGAGACATCACCTACCACCCTGCAAAAAAGAAATTTGCCGCTCGTTCCCCCTGCACATGAACCAACATGGCTGTGTCAACCAGCGGAGCTCCGGAGCCTCTGGAGAAACACGCGGCAAAAAAGGCTCGCATACGGTCTTCCAGAGTTTGGGAATACTTCAGTCATGACACCTTTTCTGCGCCTCTACTGTAGCTGGCGTTAATGACGCTGTTTCAGCCATTTTATATTTTCTGTTTACTTATTCTGTCATGTAAGACTGAGACAAATTATCGTTTACGACTATTCTTACACACTGTAGCCTGACTTGCTGACTTAAGTAAGCTTAACTATAGCTACCTTTGCTAGTGTTTGTGAATAACATGTTTCTCTAGTTATGAAATTATTCCATGTTTTAGCATCTGTTTCAACATTAAAGTCAAATTGGTATATTGAAATATGTAAAAACTATTGAACTATTAGCTTAAGTCTAACAATAGAAAATCCTACTGAATCTCTTAAGATTTTCCTTTTTTGTTAATGCACTAATGTTTAAGAAGTGTCTTAAATTGAATTTCAGATTTGTGTGTGGGTGGGAGTGGGTGAATTGTATTAAATTCATACATTCATTCTTTTGGCTCAGACATTACTGACCTAAAACAAATTGAGGCATTGGGTAGTGCTTAAATTAGCTACTAAATGGCAAAAAAATATTCTAAATATCACATTTTCCATTCTTCGGTATAATTTTAATGAATCACCTATGCTGCCCAAACATTAACGCATAGATTGTCACAACACTCTATGTTTTAGTTCTTCTTTATGTGTATAGGACGGTGTGATGGTTCTGGTGGTGGGTGTGGCCGACGCTGCTCGCGATGTTTGGCTATGCTGCAGTCCCAGGGACCAAGTTGGAACACATTTCCACCTTCAAGCTTAGGTGGAAAATCGGCACCGAGGACCCAGCAGCAGGACAACTTCTTGTCCAGACAACCAGCCCTGCTTCATCATTGAAGTAAGCCCTGTGAACAGGAGCGAGATGTACTTCTGCAGTGGATGTTATAGCGGAAAGAACATCCCCATCCTCACGTCTGCCGGAGTGCCCCCTCAAGTGGGTGTGTGTGACTTAACTCGATGGATGAATTGGACAGAATGTACTGTACTAGAGGTCGACCGATATGGGTTTTTCAAGTCAAGGGTCAGGCGATGGCCGATATATGCTGCTGATTTTTTTGGCCGATAATTGGACGTTTTTCCCCTCTATTTGCATGGTAAAATATCACACTAATAATAACAAACGATACACAAAATTTCTCAATTTAGCATTTATTGAATACTCAACTTGGAAACAATAACACATTTATAAACAATAAAAATAGCAGCATCAGAATCTCTGTTAGTGCACAATATAGCAGCAAACTCCTCATGTTTGACGGAAGGAAATTTGTAAACAATACAAAAAGGAATAAGCATGTTATCTTTAGTTGTAATCCCACTTCCAGTCCCTGAGTCTTACTCACCACACTCATACTTCACAGCAAACAGACAGCAGTTAATTAACCAGAAGAGAAAAATGCAAAAACACAACAGAACTTGTAAATAATAACAAACTAATAGACAATAAAAATAGCAGCATCAGAATCTCTATTAGTGCCAAATATAGCAGCAAACTCCTCATGTCTGACGGAAGGAAAATTTGTAAATACACAAAGGAATGAGCACATCTTCAGTTTTAATCCCATTTCCAGTCCCTGAGTCTTCCTCATCCCACAAGCAGGCAAGGCATGTCACCCCGGTTGTGTGACACTTATTTTATATAATAAAATAAGTGCCCCCTGCGGCCCCAGAGCCCGAGCAGCCCGTCTCCGCTGCCTGCAGCTACCGCGCCCACGTCCGAGGCGCTTTCCCTGCCTGCAGCTCCGGGCAGGCGCCCCCTCTGCAGCCTGCAGGCTCCAGTCCCCTGGCCCCACTCCAGTCCCCTTCTCCCCCTGTGACTCTGGTACCCTCACCCCGACGAGCCCGACCCCGGCCGCAGGTCCTTATGTCTGTGTCCCATAAGGGGAGAGGACACAGACGCACGGCTGGGGGTCCCACCCGCCCAGCCCCCTGGCTCGCCCTCCCTCGCCGGCGCTAGGGCTTGGTCGGCACCTGCGGGTCCTGGCCCTCCGGGTCGGCTGTCGTCTGCGGGTCCCCCTCCGCGGCCTCGTCGCCCTGCCTCGGTCCCTCCTCCGGCGTCTTATCGGTTGCCTGCGGGCCCCCCGACGGCGGCTCCTCATTCGCCTGCTGGTCCTCCCGCTCTGGCGTGTCGGAGGACGTCGCCGTCTGCTGCGGCTCCCCCTCTCTCCTTGCCCTCGCCAGGGTCCCTTCCAGCTCCTTCGTCCCCTTCCCTGGTCTCCCCTCCGACTCCCTCCTTCGTCCCTGCGTCTGTCCCTCACCCCGTCTCCTCGGCCCCTCCGGCTCCGGCCTCCCGGCCGCCTGGCAGCCCTTCCGGCTGCCTCCCGTCGCCCGCTGGGTCTCCCTCGGGCTCCTCTTGGTTCCCCCTCCTTCTCTCCCTGGCCTCCCGTCTTTGTCCCTCCTGCCTCTGCTCCCCCTCGCTTTGTTCCTCCTGTCTCTGTCCCTCCTCTCTTTGTCCCTCGTCCCTCTGGCTTCTGCTCCTCTTTCCCCGATGTTCCCTTCGTTCACTCCCGGTCCTTATGTCCTGCCTGTTCCCTCCGTGTCCCCCTTTCTGATCTGTTTCTCTGCCTTTCCTGTCTATGTCAAGTCTTGTCCTGGCTCCTTCCCCTGTGCCAGTTCTGTCTGTCCGTTCTGTTCCCTGTCCCTCATTAATGAGGTTTTATATAGATATACATATATGCCCGGCTTGTCCGCTCCTCGTGTGTGCCACGCCCCCTGATTACCCACGTGTGCTTCCCTGATCGTCTCCTGCTTTGCCCGATTACTTGATTAGTCATGACCTATTTTAAGTCCTGGTCTTACCTGTTTGCCCTGTCCGTCATTGTAGTTTGTCAATGCCTGCGTTCCGTCCTGCTCTACCCGCTCCGTTTCCCCGATTAAAGACCCGTTTTCACAAACACAAAAAAAACTATATGTATACAGTATTACATACACTGAACAAAAATATAAACGCAACACTTTTGTTTTTGCTCCCTATTTTCATGAGATGGACTTAAAGATCTACAATTCATTCCAGATACACAATATTACCATTTCTCTCAAACATTTCGCACAAATCAGTCTAAATGTGTGATAGTGAGCACTTCTGCTTTGCTGAGATAATCCATCCCACCTCACAGGTGTGCCACATCAAGATGCTGATCTGACATCATGGGTAGTGCACAGGTGTACCTTATACTGCCCACAATAAAAGGCCACCCTGAATGTGCAGTTTTGTCTCACAGCAAAATGCCACAGGATGCCACAAGCATTGAGGGAGCGTGCAATTGGCATGCTGACAGCAGGAATGTCAACCAGATCTGTTGCTCGTGCATTGAATGTTCATTTCTCAACCAAAAGCCGTCTCCAAAGGCGTTTCAGAGAATATGGCAGTACATCCAACCGGCCTCACAACCGCAGACCACGTGTAACCACACCAGCCCAGGACCCTCCACATCCAGCAGGTTCACCTCCAAGATCGTCTGAGACCAGCCACTCAGACAGATGATGCACGGCCCCATGTTGCAAGGATCTGTACACAGTTCTTGGAAGCTGAAAATGTCCCAGTTCTTGCATGGCCAGCATACTCACCGGACATGTCACCCGTTGTGCATGTTTTGGGATGTGCTTGACCGGCGTATACGACAGCGTGTACCAGTTCCCACTAATATCCAACAACTTCGCCACAGCCATTGAAGAGGAGTGGACCAACATTCCACAGGCCACAATTGACAATCTGATAAACTCTATGCGAAGAAGATGTGTTGCATTGTAGAGGCAAATGGTGGTCCCACCAGATACTGACCGGTTCTGAGTCCCCAGACCCCCAATAAAGCAAAAAACTGCACATTCCAGGGTGGCCATTAATTGTGGGCAGTATAAGGTACACCTGTGCACTACCCATGATGTCAGATCAGCATCTTGATGTGGCACACCTGTGAGGGCTCACTATCACACATTTAGACTGATTTGTGAGAAATGTTTGAGAGAAATGGTAATATTGTGTATCTGGAATGAATTGTAGGTCTTTAAGTCCATCTCATGAAAAATGGGAGCAGAAACAAGAGTGTTGCGTTTATATTTTTGTTCAGTATATATATTTATGGGTGTATCGAGACTAGATGGTCAGTATGGATAACTAAGGTGCACTAAAACTGGGTGAGCAGGCAAGGCATGTCACCCAGGTTGTGTGACAATTATTTTATATAAATGTATATATGTATATATATATTCCATCCACCATCCCTCCTTTACAGAGAACTGCGTTATTTTTATTGTCCATTACGAAAAAAATAAAAAAACTATATATATATATATATATATATATATACATATATATTTATGGGTGTATCGAGACTAGATGGTCATTATGGATAACTAAGGTGCACTAAAACTGGGTGAGCAGGCAAGGCATGTCACCCAGGTTGTGTGACAATTATTTTATATAAATGTATATATATATATATATATTCCATCCACCATCCCTCCTTTACGGAGAACTGCGTTATTTTTCTTTTCTATTGCTAATAAAAAAACTATATATATGTACATGTATATATATATATATATATATATATATATATATATATATATATATACTGAACAAAAATATAAACGCAACACTCTTGTTTCTGCTCTCATTTTTCATGAGATGGACTTAAAGACCTACAATTCATTCCAGATACACAATATTACCATTTCTCTCAAACATTTCTCACAAATCAGTCTAAATGTGTGATAGTGAGCACTTCTGCTTTGCTGAGATAATCCATCCCACCTCACAGGTGTGCCACATCAAGATGCTGATCTGACATCATGGGTAGTGCACAGGTGTACCTTATACTGCCCACAATAAAAGGCCACCCTGGAATGTGCAGTTTTTTGCTTTATTGGGGGTCTGGGGACTCAGAACCGGTCAGTATCTGGTGTGACCACCATTTGCCTCATGCAATGCAACACATCTTCTTCGCATAGAGTTTATCAGATTGTCAATTGTGGCCTGTGGAATGTTGGTCCACTCCTCTTCAATGGCTGTGCGAAGTTGTTGGATATTAGTGGGAACTGGTACACGCTGTCGTATACGCCGGTCAAGCACATCCCAAACATGCTCAACGGGTGACATGTCCGGTGAGTATGCTGGCCATGCAAGAACTGGGACATTTTCAGCTTCCAAGAACTGTGTACAGATCCTTGCAACATGGGGCCGTGCATTATCTGTCTGAGTGGCTGGTCTCAGACGATCTTGGAGGTGAACCTGCTGGATGTGGAGGTCCTGGGCTGGTGTGGTTACACGTGGTCTGCGGTTGTGAGGCCGGTTGGATGTACTGCCATATTCTCTGAAACGCCTTTGGAGACGGCTTATGGTTGAGAAATGAACATTCAATGCACGAGCAACAGATCTGGTTGACATTCCTGCTGTCAGCATGCCAATTGCACGCTCCCTCAATGCTTGTGGCATCTGTGGCATTTTGCTGTGAGACAAAACTGCACATTCCAGGGTGGCCTTTTATTGTGGGCAGTATAAGGTACACCTGTGCACTACCCATGATGTCAGATCAGCATCTTGATGTGGCACACCTGTGAGGTGGGATGGATTATCTCAGCAAAGCAGAAGTGCTCACTATCACACATTTAGACTGATTTGTGAGAAATGTTTGAGAGAAATGGTAATATTGTGTATCTGGAATGAATTGTAGATCTTTAAGTCCATCTCATGAAAAATGGGAGCAAAAACAAAAGTGTTGCGTTTATATTTTTGTTCAGTGTATATGGGTGTATCGAGACTAGATGGTCAGTATGGATAACTAAGGTGCACTAAAATTGGGTGAGCAGGCAAGGCATGTCACCCAGGTTGTGTGACAATTATTTTATATATATGCATATACATATTCCATCCACCATCCCTCCTTTATGGAGAACTGCGTTATTTTTATTGTCTATTGCAAAAAAAAAACAGAAAAACTATATATATATATATATATATATATATATATATATATATATACATATATATTCATGGGTGTATCGAGACTAGATGGTCATTCTGGATAACTAAAGTGCACTAAAATTGGGTGAGCAGGCAAGGCATGTCACCCAGGTTGTGTGACAATTATTTTATATAAATGTATATATATATATATATATATATGTATATATATATATATATATTCCATCCACCATCCCTCCTTTACGGAGAACTGCGTTATTTTTCTTTTTTATTGCTAATAAAAAAACTATATATATATACATATATATTTATGGGTGTATCGAGACTAGATGGTCATTATGAATAACTAAGGTGCACTAAAATTGGGTGAGCAGGCAAGGCATGTCACCCCGGTTGTGTGACAATTATTTTATATATATATTCCATCCACCATCCCTCCTTTACGGAGGACTGCTTTATTTTTAATATCCATTGCGAAAAAAAAACACAAGAAAAAGAAAAAATATCTATATATATACATATATATATATATATATATATATGGGTGTGTCGAGACTAGATGGTCAGTATGGATAACTAAAGTGCACTAAAATTGGGTGAGCAGGCAAGGCATGTCACCCAGGTTGTGTGACAATTATTTTATATAAATGTATATATATATATATATATATATATATATATATATATATATATATATATATATATATATTCCATCCACCATCCCTCCTTTACGGAGAACTGTGTTATTTTTCTTTTCTATTGCTAATAAAAAAACTATATATATGTACATATATATATATATATATATGGGTGTATCGAGACTAGTTGGTCATTATGGATAACTAAGTTGCACTAAAATTGGGTGAGCAGGCAAGGCATGTCACCCAGGTTGTGTGACAATTATTTTATATATATGTATATATATATTCCATCCACCATCCCTCCTTTATGGAGAACTGCGCTATTTTTATTGTCTATTGCAAAAAAAAAAAAAAAAAAAACAATACATATATATACATATATATTTATGGGTGTATCGAGACTAGATGGTCATTATGAATAACTAAGGTCCACTAAAATTGGGTGAGCAGGCAAGGCATGTCACCCCGGTTGTGTGACAATTATTTTATATATATATTCCATCCACCATCCCTCCTTTACGGAGAACTGCGTTATTTTTATTGTCCATTGCGAAAAAAAAAAAACTATATATATATACATATATATTTATGGGTGTATCGAGACTAGTTGGTCATTATGGATAACTAAGTTGCACTAAAATTGGGTGAGCAGGCAAGGCATGTCACCCAGGTTGTGTGACAATTATTTTATATATATGTATGTATATATTCCATACACCATCCCTCCTTTACGGAGAACTGCGTTATTTTTCTTTTCTATTGCTAATAAAAAAACTATATATATGTACATATATATATATATATTTATGGGTGTATCGAGACTAGTTGGTCATTATGGATAACTAAGGTGCACTAAAATTGGGTGAGCAGGCAAGGCATGTCTCCCCAGTTGTGTGACAATTATTTTATATAAATGTATATATATATTCCCTCCACCACCCCTCCTTTACGGAGGACTGCTTTATTTTTAATATCCATTGCGAAAAAAAAACACAAGAAAAAGAAAAAATATCTATATATATACATATATATATATATATATATATATATATATATATATATGGGTGTGTCGAGACTAGATGGTCAGTATGGATAACTGAGGTGCACTAAAATTGGGTGAGCAGGCAAGGCATGTCACCCAGGTTGTGTGACAATTATTTTATATATATGCATATACATATTCCATCCACCATCCCTCCTTTACGGAGAACTGCGTTATTTTTATTGTCTATTGCAAAAAAAAAACAGAAAAACTATATATATATATATATATATATATATATATATATATATATATATATATATATATACATATATATTCATGGGTGTATCGAGACTAGATGGTCATTATGGATAACTAAAGTGCACTAAAATTGGGTGAGCAGGCAAGGCATGTCACCCAGGTTGTGTGACAATTATTTTATATAAATGTATATATATATATATATATTCCATCCACCATCCCTCCTTTACGGAGAACTGCGTTATTTTTCTTTTCTATTGCTAATAAAAAAACTATATATATATACATATATATTTATGGGTGTATCGAGACTAGATGGTCATTATGAATAACTAAGGTGCACTAAAATTGGGTGAGCAGGCAAGGCATGTCACCCCGGTTGTGTGACAATTATTTTATATATATATTCCATCCACCATCCCTCCTTTACGGAGGACTGCTTTATTTTTAATATCCATTGCGAAAAAAAAACACAAGAAAAAGAAAAAATATCTATATATATATACATATATATATATATATATATATATATATATATGGGTGTGTCGAGACTAGATGGTCAGTATGGATAACTAAAGTGCACTAAAATTGGGTGAGCAGGCAAGGCATGTCACCCAGGTTGTGTGACAATTATTTTATATAAATGTATATATATATATATATATATATATATATATATATATATATATATATATATATATATATTCCATCCACCATCCCTCCTTTACGGAGAACTGCGTTATTTTTCTTTTCTATTGCTAATAAAAAAACTATATATATGTACATATATATATATATATATGGGTGTATCGAGACTAGTTGGTCATTATGGATAACTAAGTTGCACTAAAATTGGGTGAGCAGGCAAGGCATGTCACCCAGGTTGTGTGACAATTATTTTATATATATATGTATATATATATTCCCTCCACCACCCCTCCTTTACGGAGGACTGCTTTATTTTTAATATCCATTGCGAAAAAAAAACACAAGAAAAAGAAAAAATATCTATATATATATACATATATATATATATATATATATATATATATATATATATATATATGGGTGTGTCGAGACTAGATGGTCAGTATGGATAACTAAGGTGCACTAAAATTGGGTGAGCAGGCAAGGCATGTCACCCAGGTTGTGTGACAATTATTTTATATAAATGTATATATATATATATATATTCCATCCACCATCCCTCCTTTACGGAGAACTGCGTTATTTTTCTTTTCTATTGCTAATAAAAAAACTATATATATATGTACATATATATATATATATGGGTGTATCGAGACTAGTTGGTCATTATGGATAACTAAGTTGCACTAAAATTGGGTGAGCAGGCAAGGCATGTCACCCAAGTTGTGTGACAATTATTTTATATATATGTATATATATATTCCATCCACCATCCCTCCTTTATGGAGAACTGCGTTATTTTTATTGTCTATTGCAAAAAAAAAAAACAAAAAAAACTATATATATATACATATATATTTATGGGTGTATCGAGACTAGATGGTCATTATGAATAACTAAGGTGCACTAAAACTGGGTGAGCAGGCAAGGCATGTCACCCAGGTTGTGTGACAATTATTTTATATATATGTATATATATATTCCATCCACCATCCCTCCTTTATGGAGAACTGCGTTATTTTTATTGTCTATTGCAAAAAAAAAAACAAAAAAAACTATATATATATATACATATATATATATGGGTGTATCGAGACTAGAAGGTCATTATGCATAACTAAAGTGCACTAAAATTGGGTGAGCAGGAAAGGCATGTCACCCCAGTTGTGTGACAATTATTTTATATATATGTATATATATATATATATTCCCTCCACCACCCCTCCTCTACGGAGGACTGCTTTATTTTTATTTCCATTGCAAAAATAAAAAATTTTAAAACACAAAAAAAAAAAAAAAACGAAAATAATAATAATAAAAATTATTTTGAATGTGTATTCAAATAAGTTTGAATGTGTGTGAACTATATATAAATATATATATACACATGCATATACAGAAATATATACACACACACACATATATATATATACACACACACACACAGACACACACTCACATAAACACATACACACACTGTGTACAGTCTTATGCAAAGGTTTGGCACCCCTTGACAAATAACATCTTTTCAATTACAAAAGCAACAATATCAGTTAATACAGTCTCTTTAGGAACTGGGGGAAAAATACACAATATTTTCAGCAAACATTGATGAATAGTTACTTTTTATGCCATAAATTGAACAAAATTACAAAATAAAAACATTATTATGGCACTCTGCAAAAGTTTGGGCACCCTACGTAATCAGTACTTAGTAACACCTCCTCTGCCAGATATCACAGCTTACAAGCGCTTCTTATAGCCAGCTGAAAGGCTTTCAGTTCTTGTACTTGGGATTTTCTCACATTCTTCCTTGCAAAAGGCTTCTAGTTCTGTAATATTCTAATATATCAAGGGCTGTATTGTCAAATAGGAGATCGGCAGCATTCTCCCACCTGAGAAAACTGTACTACAATGCCCTTGATAGTGTGTAGAAACACACTCGTCAGCTCTAGTCCTCCTGTAACAACGCAAAAGGACTGGCAACCCTCAGGTATTTATGCGTGCGATTGTATGATAAATTCACCCTGACAGTCTCACACTTCTCTTGGTACCAACAGGTCTCATGGAATATATAAAAGGCAACTGCAACAATTATACTCGGCACTAAACATCGAGGCACGGAAATGCAGCAGAGCTTGTGTATTTCTCAGGATGCATTCTAGTAAAATGCCCGGAAAATGAGCTAAAGACATATTTCAAGGGGCACTATATAAAACCGATGGAAATTTTACTGATTAAATAAAAGGAAAAGCATCGTTTGAAAAATCACAAATGTTTCTAAGATTCAATGCATCGCTTTTTGACCACATCATAGCGATGAACACATCATTGTTCCTGACAATGTCCTAATACAGAAATAAAACTTTATGTTGGTAAACTCAAAAAGCCTTCAGCTGTCACACTGGCTAACGATCTCAAACGATTATAAAGCAGCATTTTGAAAAGCGCTGTTTTAAAATAACAGATACAACACTTACCTTGTCTTCTGGCCAAATGCTTTTCACGGCTTGGCACTCCAACGGTGCTGAAACGAAATTTGTATTTCCTCCTACCTCGTTGGCCCTTCAGTTCTTCTTTTCTCCCTTTGGATGTTTTTTTCCTTCTTCTTTGGATATTGTTTTTTATTTTTGTTTGTTTTTTTTTACTTTGCATGTTTTTCCTTCTTCGGATATTATTTTTTTGGCTTATTTTTTTAGACGATGTTTTTTTCGTCTTCTTTAAAAATTGATTTTTTTCGTCTTCTTTAAATATTGTTTTTTTTTTCATCCTTTTGATGTTGTTTTACGGAACAAGAGCCGTACAGTGCTACTCTATCAGGAGGTAGCGCCAACTGAACGCCTTGAAGCAGTACCCAGCTCTTTTATAGGGAGCGTCAACCCGAAGTCAAGTTCTAGAACGTTGCACTCACTTTTCATTGGTTTCCCAGCTATGCTGTCAGAATAATGTTTGCTGATTGGTCGAAAATTTTAAAACGTACCCGAGTACTGTAAAAAAAACTCAAGATCTTGCTACCCTACGGAGCACCCATAAGGTGATTTTTTTTATACGTTATATGCAGCTATTTGTAGCAGGCCGTAATTAGACTAATCCACCCTTTGTCAATAAAGCCAACAAGAGAACAGGTTGCCCAAAGTTTGCTCAGGTACACGCCACAGCACAACCTTAAAAACACATCCAGCACAAATCACACTAGTGAATGACACAGCAAATCACAGCAATAAAAAAGACCCCTATGGGCAATCCAGCACCCAGACTACAGGTGCCAAAAGGCCCAGCCTGCCTAATAATGAACCCAAAATATACATACAACAAAGAAAAAGACACAAACAAAAAAGAAAATAAAACTAGCCAGCTGCTCCCACTAAACCCCGCTCCCGAGGCCACTAAGCCGGCTGGCTTGATAATACACGATACAACCTCAGATAAAACATATTAAAGCAACACCAGGGAGGTTTACAACCTGATCCTTAAAATTATCGACCCGTAATTCCACCTTGAAAACCCCTAAAGAACAGTAGTTTACCCCATGACTCACTGCCCCATTCAAACAAAAAAAAAACAGGTTTTTGGGGTAACCTTTAGGTCAGCTCTTCAAAACCAGGTATGAGGACTCTTCAGCTAATCAGTCCTCTAATTAGAAATCTAATTAGGGAGTTGCAGCGAAAACCTGCATACACACCGGCCCTTTGCGGATAAGATTGTTCACCCCTGAAACAAGCAAACAGAAAGGCTGCTACACTGCAAATTCAATATGCCCGCCGATGCTCCACCAAATCTATCAGGACCCTGCCTGTCTTTCCCGTGCCTGCTCCTTTGCCAATATGCCCTACCATCGGAACATGCACAGCCATCTCGCCCCGGCTATGCCTCCAGTCCGAACTGCAGTTCCTATACCTGCCTATAATTGCCTGGCTACAATCCATCCCCCAAAATGAAATTGATGACCCAACGATCACAGCTAAGAATTCTATCCCCAAACCACTGGTCTTCCTCCCCAACCGAACGATCATTCACTGACCGTGGTAACTTATAAGGGTTGGTATGATGACCAGTGGTGGACCTCACCGAACGTTTAACTGGTCTCTACACCTCGGGGGGGACATAACCTCCTCCATTATACGAGGCCTACTTGTGGATGCTCTATTGCGACCCCTCCCACCAGCCCTGTCCCCGTAAAATCACAGAGTCCTCATCCGATTCCATTTCTGTTGCCCCTGTGGGCAACCCAGACTCAGGAGACATTACCAGAACATCTTCCCCTGACATAACAACCCCCTGTGGTACTGGACGCAACTCTGTTCGGTGAACTTGACGGACAACCCCGTCCCCCTCCATTGGAGTTGCAGAGTAAACTGCACCCTGATCTTGGGGACACCGAACTACCATATACAAACAGGCATCCCAATGATCCTGTATTTTACCTCGAACATGGTTCCGCAAACACACCAGCTGACCTTCATCAAACCCCTAATCATTAACCAACTCATTGTGTTTCCGATTTCGTGGTGTGGCTTGTTCCTCCAACTAAGCCTTCACATACTCTTGAAGCACCTGCAAACTTTCCTGATGGTTTTGTACCCATTCCTCCAAAGGTCCACCATACTGACTGATCCCGGCAGGAGCCTGAAGATAGTGTATCGGTAATCGAGGCTCACAGCCAGACCTTAAATAAAAAGGCATCATCCAGTCATTTGGTGGGGTGTAGTATTGTAAGCTTCTCTGCTGGAGGAAGTGTGTGAAGCAAATTGTGCAAAAAAAATATTAAAGCAACACCAGGGAGGTTTACATCTAGATCCTTAAAATGATCGACCTGCAATTCCACCTTGAAAATCCAATTACCATATAAAGGATACAAGATGTAAAGATGACAAATGACATGGCACACATTTGTTGTTTAGACTGTTGTGTCAGGTTAATTGAAAGCTGAAGGATCTTAGTGTTTACTAGTCTAAGTAACAGAATGTCTAAACACTGTGCTTGCCTTTATGGGTTTTTAAGCAGAACATATAGGTATAGAAACATATTAACATTACGTTTCACGATTCACTGACTGGAGAATAGGAGAATATACACATCAATATTACTACTTAAGTTAACTAACCCTAATCCCAACCCCTATTGGCACGGAGCCCGCCAGGGTTCAGGTGAGATATAAATCTGTAATCTGTATCAATGGTTTTGCTATCCATACCCACCCTATTAATGTTAGCTTCCCAGGGTTTCTTGTTAGACAAGCTCTGTGTCTCTCTATACCCCCATTTACTGCACGACTGATTGTCCATTTATAAAGAATCAAATAGGGTGAAGATGGTTTTAGTTTACAATTACTCTGGAAGGTGACCAGATTAAAAAAAACTAAATACCATGCCTACGTGTATGTAATCTCCATCACAGTCCCCATTTTCCCCATAATCCTCGTTTTGATAGTGCCAATTTGTGTAATGTGAGTTTTTTTTTTTTTTTAAAAACTGTTATAGAAGAACATACTGGATGCCACATGTGTACAATTACCCCTTTCTAATTAGTGGGGTCCGTTGTGTCAGCTACAGCCTTTACTAACATACACATAAGTATACAGTCTTACAGCACTTTTGTTTTCCTTTTGTATTTAATGGTTTTCCATTTAGGGGGCAGCATGGTGGTGCAGTGGTTAGCACTGTTGCCTCACACCTCTAGGGCCCGGGTTCGAGTCTCCACCTGGGTCACATGTGTGTGGAGTTTGCATGTTCTACCCATGTCATCGTGGGGTTTCCTCCGGGTACTCTGGTTTCCCCCACAGTCCAAAAACATGCTGAGGCTAATTGGAGTTGCTAAATTGCCCATAGGAGTGTATGCGTGAGTGAATAGTGTGTGAGTGTGCCCTGCGATGGGCTGGCCCGCCATCCTGAGTTGTTCCCTGTCTCGTGCCCATTGCTTCCGGGATAGGCTCCAGACCCCCCGCGATCCAGTAGGATAAGCGGTTTGGAAAATGGATGGATGGATGGATGGACAGTTTTCCATTTGAGGAATTAGCAAAAAACTGCAGTGCATGATGGGTAGGATCTAAAGGCTGCCTACGCCCTTAATTTGTTTGCAATTTCGCCAGGTAGGCTACCTTCTTTAAACTGCGTTTTGCTAGACTACACATTTCGAGATGTTTTATTGTAGTCTTGGTAAATATATATATATAGTTTAGCCTAACCCAGCCACTTAAGGGAGCAAGCCAGCTCAGGTAGGTGCCAGTCCCAAGCCCGGATTAATGGAGAGGGTTGGCGTCAAGAAATAAAGAGAAATAAAGACAACTAATACTCCTAGTTTGCGAGATCTGACTGCAATGGCAGCACTGCTACAAGGGTGTGGATAAATCTATACAAATATCACCTGCATGCACATTACTTCTTTTACAATAACCAACTCCTGATCCATACTGTTAGTCGTGAAAAAAAAAACTATCGTGTACATAGAGGCCCTGTGTAAAAAGATAACTGCCAAGGAAAAGATCAAAAACATTTATTTCAAGGATACAAAGTTTTTATGGTCATGTACAGTGTACAGTGCAATTCTTATTTGATTAACTTGAATGTCTCCACAGACTAGACGATTAAACAAATAAAGCAGCGCAACATTACAATAACTAATAACAAATAAACAAAGCTCACGAGTACTATTACAGTATTTATATCATTTATTTAAACTTAATTTTACCAGGTAAATTAACTACAAAGCAGTTACCACTGCTTTACCTGCTTCTCGGGAGAAATAGCAGATATACGTCATGTATGTGACTAAATTCTTAAGCCAATAAGGGCAAAGTTGTGTCGTAATGGAGGCGGATCCAGTTTGTGCAGCCGGTTAAAGACACTACGGGCATGTAAATGGAGAACGAAATTATAGTTATACCGAATCTCCTACACACAATACCAAGGTTACCAACTTTGGTCAGCTGACCGGAGTGAGACGTTCAATTCCCGTAAGATTTCTTTGCGCCAGCCTGAGAGTCTGAAAACACGTCACACCAGATGCATGAGAGATGGAAACCTGGGATATTCAGTCGAATCAGATCAAATATGATGCTAAGTTAGTACTAAGTTAAAATATGTTCCGGACTTGTAACATGCACCCATGATTTGGAACAGTCAGCAGGCTGTCTCTGGCCACGCCCCCTACACTCGGTCCGGCCCCTGGCTTTTCCTGAATTCTGATTCCTTTAGATAAACATTGACTTCATTGATATTGTTATTGATTTATCGACAGACCATCATACTTTTTAGACGTTATAATAACAACACTCTATTGATCCCCAAAGAGAGAAATTCTCTCCTTGCCTGCCCCCTCTTACTGTCCATGATACACAAGCACATATGTAGAAAAACGTCAGCTTGGAAGCCAAGGCTGGACTTAACCTACTCTATTCTGGTATTCTGTTCTCCCAAGTAAGGCATCCCAAGTTCGAATCCAACTTCCGACAAAAGTTCTTCAATCGCTACAGCACAATTTGAGCCACTGATCGGCTTTAATTGCTTTGTTTTATTTTTGCGTTTCAGGCAAAACTACATAACACTTAAAGACACTTCGGGCATGCAAATGGAGAACGAAATTATAGTTATACCGAATCTCCTACACACAATACCAAGGTTACCAACTTTGGTCAGCTGGCCGGAGTGAGACGTTTCTCAGGCGCCAGCCTGAGAGTCTGAAAACACGTCACACCAGATGCATGAGAGATGGAAACCTGGGATATTCAGTCGAATCAGATCAAATATGATGCTAAGTTAGTACTAAGTTAAAATATGTTCCGCACTTGTAACATGCACCCATGATTTGGAACAGCAGCATACCTGTCAAGGTTTGGATTTGAAAATAAAGGAAATTTTCCGGCACCCGCCGTGAGCCATCCCACCACCGCAACCAGGCTCCAGTATCCCTTACATTTTAAGACAGGAAATATAAAATAATATAAATTATATAAAATATAATATAAATATAAATATAAATATATAAAATATATAAAATATATTTTTGGCCACAACCGGGATTCGAACCCCGGTCTCCCGTGTGAAAGGCGGCGATCTTACACTACACTATCCAGCAACTATATAATATAAGGGAGATTTACGGGAAAATACTAATACGGGAGGACGGCGGGAAAGAGAAGTAAAATACGGTAGTTTCCCGGCCAAAACGGGAGACTTGACAGCCTGAGATGGTCAGCAGGCTGTCTCTGGCCACGCCCCCTACACCGTGTTCGCGAAAACGACTTCATTATTTATCTGATTGATTTATCGACAGACCATCATACTTTTTAGACGTTATAATTGATCCCCCTCTTACTGTCCATGAGACACATGTTCACTAATGACGAGAACTATTCTATTTTTCATGCCTTCAAATCTTACATTTACAAATCTTGTTCTTGTTCTCTGCTTTCTCGTTCCCGTAGATATATATTATTATTTTTGGTCGGAGGGTCCAGGTTAGCTTATTTCTTATTTCTCAGGTCAGCTGCTCTTGTATTCAGCCTACTAATATATATGTACTTTAACACTACACTATCCAGCTAGAGATTCTTGGTCGGAGGGTCCAGGTTTCCAGCTTAGCTTATTTCTTATTTCTCAGGTCAGCTGCTCTTGTATTCAGCCTACTAATATATATGGGGCTTGGTACCCAATCTCGGAATGTGGGGATGATGATATCTCCCCCCTGACCTGTCGTCCTGCCTCCCCCTTGTCGTAGCAATCGTGTTGTACCTCATCAATCTCTAGTTGTGATAGCAGTTGTTTCTGGCCACAACCGGGATTCGAACCCCGGTCTCCCGTGTGAAAGGCGGCGATCTTACCACTACACTATCCAGCAACTATATAATACAATATATAAAAAATATAATATAAATATAATATAAATATATAAAATATATAAAATATATTTTTGGCCACAACCGGGATTCGAACCCCGGTCTCCCGTGTGAAAGGCGGCGATCTTACCACTACACTATCCAGCAACTATATAATATAAGGGAGATTTACGGGAAAATACTAATACGGGAGGACGGCGGGAAAGAGAAGTAAAATACGGTAGTTTCCCGGCCAAAACGGGAGACTTGACAGCCTGAGATGGCTGTCTCTGGCCACGCCCCCTACAGTCGGTCCGGCCCCTGGCTTTTCCAGCGTGTTCGCGAAAACGACTTCATTTATTTTCTTATTGATTTATCGACAGACCATCATACTTTTTAGACGTTATAATAACAACACTCTATTGATCCCCAAAGAGAGAAATTCTCTCCTTGCCTGCCCCCTCTTACTGTCCATGATACACAAGCACATATGTAGAAAAACGTCAGCTTGGAAGCCAAGGCTGGACTTAACCTACTCTATTCTGGTATTCTGTTCTCCCAAGTAAGGCGTGGGTTCGAATCCAACTTCCGACAAAAGTTCTTCAATCGCTACAGCACAATTTGAGCCACTTACGGCTTTAATTGCTTTGTTTTATTTTTGCGTTTCAGGCAAAACTACATAACACTTAAAGACACTACGGGCATGTAAATGGAGAACGAAATTATAGTTATACCGAATCTCCTACACACAATACCAAGGTTACCAACTTTGGTCAGCTGGCCGGAGTGAGACGTTCAATTCCCGTAAGATTTCTTTGCGCCAGCCTGAGAGTCTGAAAACACGTCACACCAGATGCATGAGAGATGGAAACCTGGGATATTCAGTCGAATCAGATCAAATATGATGCTAAGTTAGTACTAAGTTAAAATATGTTCCGCACTTGTAACATGCACCCATGATTTGGAACAGCAGCATACCTGTCAAGGTTTGGATTTGAAAATAAAGGAAATTTTCCGGCACCCGCCGTGAGCCATCCCACCACCGCAACCAGGCTCCAGTATCCCTTACATTTTAAGACAGGAAATATAAAATAATATAAATTATATAAAATATAATATAAATATAAATATATAAAATATATAAAATATATAAAATAAATTTTTGGCCACAACCGGGATTCGAACCCGTGTGAAAGGCGGCGATCTTACCACTACACTATCCAGCAACTATATAATATAAGGGAGATTTACGGGAAAATACTAATACGGGAGGACGGCGGGAAAGAGAAGTAAAATACGGTAGTTTCCCGGCCAAAACGGGAGACTTGACAGCCTGAGATGGTCAGCAGGCTGTCTCTGGCCACGCCCCCTACACCCTGGCTTTTCCAGCGTGTTCGCGAAAACGACTTCATTATTTATCGACAGACCATCATACTTTTTAGACGTTATAATAACAACACTCTATTGATCCCCCTCTTACTGTCCATGATACACAATGACGAGACACATGTTCACTAATGACGAGAACTATTCTATTTTTCATGCCGGGTCCTTCAAATCTTACTGTTGCTGTGGTGTACGTACATCTTCTAGTAGACCTTCTGAGGGTACTTCACGCATTCTTGGTCGGAGGGTCCAGGTTTCCAGCTTAGCTTATTTCTTATTTCTCAGGTCAGCTGCTCTTGTATTCAGCCTACTAATATATATGGGGCTTGGTACCCAATCTCGGAATGTGGGGATGATGATATCTCCCCCCTGACCTGTCGTCCTGGCTCCCCCTTGTCGTAGCAATCGTGTTGTACCTCATCAATCTCTAGTTGTGATAGCAGTTGTTTCTGGCCACAACCGGGATTCGAACCCCGGTCTCCCGTGTGAAAGGCGGCGATCTTACCACTACACTATCCAGCAACTATATAATACAATATATAAAAAATATAATATAAATATAATATAAATATATAAAATATATAAAATATATTTTTGGCCACAACCGGGATTCGAACCCCGGTCTCCCGTGTGAAAGGCGGCGATCTTGTTCCGCACTTGTAACATGCA
Source organism: Brienomyrus brachyistius (assembly GCF_023856365.1). Lineage (NCBI taxonomy): Eukaryota > Metazoa > Chordata > Actinopteri > Osteoglossiformes > Mormyridae > Brienomyrus > Brienomyrus brachyistius. Next base: position 94,767 of record NW_026042543.1, on the reverse strand, counting down.
CCCATGATTTGGAACAGCAGCATACCTGTCAAGGTTTGGATTTGAAAATAAAGGAAATTTTCCGGCACCCGCCGTGAGCCATCCCACCACCGCAACCAGGCTCCAGTATCCCTTACATTTTAAGACAGGAAATATAAAATAATATAAATTATATAAAATATAATATAAATATAAATATATAAAATATATAAAATATATTTTTGGCCACAACCGGGATTCGAACCCCGGTCTCCCGTGTGAAAGGCGGCGATCTTACCACTACACTATCCAGCAACTATATAATATAAGGGAGATTTACGGGAAAATACTAATACGGGAGGACGGCGGGAAAGAGAAGTAAAATACGGTAGTTTCCCGGCCAAAACGGGAGACTTGACAGCCTGAGATGGCTGTCTCTGGCCACGCCCCCTACAGTCGGTCCGGCCCCTGGCTTTTCCAGCGTGTTCGCGAAAACGACTTCATTTATTTTCTTATTGATTTATCGACAGACCATCATACTTTTTAGACGTTATAATAACAACACTCTATTGATCCCCAAAGAGAGAAATTCTCTCCTTGCCTGCCCCCTCTTACTGTCCATGATACACAAGCACATATGTAGAAAAACGTCAGCTTGGAAGCCAAGGCTGGACTTAACCTACTCTATTCTGGTATTCTGTTCTCCCAAGTAAGGCGTGGGTTCGAATCCAACTTCCGACAAAAGTTCTTCAATCGCTACAGCACAATTTGAGCCACTTACGGCTTTAATTGCTTTGTTTTATTTTTGCGTTTCAGGCAAAACTACATAACACTTAAAGACACTACGGGCATGTAAATGGAGAACGAAATTATAGTTATACCGAATCTCCTACACACAATACCAAGGTTACCAACTATACTAACTATATATGGGGCTTGGTACCCAATCTCGGAATGTGGGGATGATGATATATATATTATATAAAATATAATATAAATATAAATATATAAAATATATAAAATATATAAAATATATTTTTGGCCACAACCGGTCAACCGGATTCGAACCCCGGTCTCCCGTGTGAAAGGCGGCGATCTTACCACTACACTATCCAGCAACTATATAATATAAGGGAGATTTACGGGAAAATACTAATACGGGAGGACGGCGGGAAAGAGAAGTAAAATACGGTAGTTTCCCGGCCAAAACGGGAGACTTGACAGCCTGAGATGGCTGTCTCTGGCCACGCCCCCTACAGTCGGTCCGGCCCCTGGCTTTTCCAGCGTGTTCGCGAAAACGACTTCATTATTTATCTGATTGATTTATCGACAGACCATCATACTTTTTAGACGTTATAATAACAACACTCTATTGATCCCCAAAGAGAGAAATTCTCTCCTTGCCTGCCCCCTCTTACTGTCCATGATACACAAGCACATATGTAGAAAAACGTCAGCTTGGAAGCCAAGGCTGGACTTAACCTACTCTATTCTGGTATTCTGTTCTCCCAAGTAAGGCGTGGGTTCGAATCCAACTTCCGACAAAAGTTCTTCAATCGCTACAGCACAATTTGAGCCACTTACGGCTTTAATTGCTTTGTTTTATTTTTGCGTTTCAGGCAAAACTACATAACACTTAAAGACACTACGGGCATGTAAATGGAGAACGAAATTATAGTTATACCGAATCTCCTACACACAATACCAAGGTTACCAACTATACTAACTATATATGGGGCTTGGTACCCAATCTCGGAATGTGGGGATGATGATATATATATTATATAAAATATAATATAAATATAAATATATAAAATATATAAAATATGTTTTTGGCCACAACCGGTCAACCGGATTCGAACCCCGGTCTCCCGTGTGAAAGGCGGCGATCTTACCACTACACTATCCAGCAACTATATAATATAAGGGAGATTTACGGGAAAATACTAATACGGGAGGACGGCGGGAAAGAGAAGTAAAATACGGTAGTTTCCCGGCCAAAACGGGAGACTTGACAGCCTGAGATGGCTGTCTCTGGCCACGCCCCCTACAGTCGGTCCGGCCCCTGGCTTTTCCAGCGTGTTCGCGAAAACGACTTCATTATTTATCTGATTGATTTATCGACAGACCATCATACTTTTTAGACGTTATAATAACAACACTCTATTGATCCCCCTCTTACTGTCCATGATACACAATGACGAGACACATGTTCACTAATGACGAGAACTATTCTATTTTTCATGCCGGGTCCTTCAAATCTTACATTTACAAATCTTGTTCTTGTTCTCTGCTTTCTCGTTCCCGTAGATATATATTATTATACGGAGATTTACGGAGTCTTCAAAGACGGTCCGGCTCCAGCTCAAGGATCACTGTTGCTGTGGTGTAGATCAGCTGATCTGTTTCCAGCTTAGCTTATTTCTTATTTCTCAGGTCAGCTGCTCTTGTATTCAGCCTACTAATATATATGGGGCTTGGTACCCAATCTCGGAATGTGGGGATGATGATATATATATTATATAAAATATAATATAAATATAAATATAAATATATAAAATATATAAAATATATTTTTGGCCACAACCGGGATTCGAACCCCGGTCTCCCGTGTGAAAGGCGGCGATCTTACCACTACACTATCCAGCAACTATATAATATAAGGGAGATTTACGGGAAAATACTAATACGGGAGGACGGCGGGAAAGAGAAGTAAAATACGGTAGTTTCCCGGCCAAAACGGGAGACTTGACAGCCTGAGATGGCTGTCTCTGGCCACGCCCCCTACAGTCGGTCCGGCCCCTGGCTTTTCCAGCGTGTTCGCGAAAACGACTTCATTATTTATCTGATTGATTTATCGACAGACCATCATACTTTTTAGACGTTATAATAACAACACTCTATTGATCCCCCTCTTACTGTCCATGATACACAATGACGAGACACATGTTCACTAATGACGAGAACTATTCTATTTTTCATGCCGGGTCCTTCAAATCTTACATTTACAAATCTTGTTCTTGTTCTCTGCTTTCTCGTTCCCGTAGATATATATTATTATACGGAGATTTACGGAGTCTTCAAAGACGGTCCGGCTCCAGCTCAAGGATCACTGTTGCTGTGGTGTAGATCAGCTGATCTGTTTCCAGCTTAGCTTATTTCTTATTTCTCAGGTCAGCTGCTCTTGTATTCAGCCTACTAATATATATGGGGCTTGGTACCCAATCTCGGAATGTGGGGATGATGATATATATATTATATAAAATATAATATAAATATAAATATAAATATATAAAATATATAAAATATATTTTTGGCCACAACCGGGATTCGAACCCCGGTCTCCCGTGTGAAAGGCGGCGATCTTACCACTACACTATCCAGCAACTATATAATATAAGGGAGATTTACGGGAAAATACTAATACGGGAGGACGGCGGGAAAGAGAAGTAAAATACGGTAGTTTCCCGGCCAAAACGGGAGACTTGACAGCCTGAGATGGCTGTCTCTGGCCACGCCCCCTACAGTCGGTCCGGCCCCTGGCTTTTCCAGCGTGTTCGCGAAAACGACTTCATTATTTATCTGATTGATTTATCGACAGACCATCATACTTTTTAGACGTTATAATAACAACACTCTATTGATCCCCCTCTTACTGTCCATGATACACAATGACGAGACACATGTTCACTAATGACGAGAACTATTCTATTTTTCATGCCGGGTCCTTCAAATCTTACATTTACAAATCTTGTTCTTGTTCTCTGCTTTCTCGTTCCCGTAGATATATATTATTATACGGAGATTTACGGAGTCTTCAAAGACGGTCCGGCTCCAGCTCAAGGATCACTGTTGCTGTGGTGTAGATCAGCTGATCTGTTTCCAGCTTAGCTTATTTCTTATTTCTCAGGTCAGCTGCTCTTGTATTCAGCCTACTAATATATATGGGGCTTGGTACCCAATCTCGGAATGTGGGGATGATGATATATATATTATATAAAATATAATATAAATATAAATATAAATATATAAAATATATAAAATATATTTTTGGCCACAACCGGGATTCGAACCCCGGTCTCCCGTGTGAAAGGCGGCGATCTTACCACTACACTATCCAGCAACTATACAATATAAGGGAAAATACGGGAAAATACTAATACGGGAGGACGGCGGGAAAGAGAAGTAAAATACGGTAGTTTCCCGGCCAAAACGGGAGACTTGACAGCCTTTTCCAGCGAAAACGACTTCATTATTTATCTGATTGATTTATCGACAGACCATCATACTTTTTAGACGTTATAATAACAACACTCTATTGATCCCCCTCTTACTGTCCATGATACACAATGACGAGACACATGTTCACTAATGACGAGAACTATTCTATTTTTCATGCCGGGTCCTTCAAATCTTACATTTACAAATCTTGTTCTTGTTCTCTGCTTTCTCGTTCCCGTAGATATATATTATTATACGGAGATTTACGGAGTCTTCAAAGACGGTCCGGCTCCAGCTCAAGGATCACTGTTGCTGTGGTGTAGATCAGCTGATCTGTTTCCAGCTTAGCTTATTTCTTATTTCTCAGGTCAGCTGCTCTTGTATTCAGCCTACTAATATATATGGGGCTTGGTACCCAATCTCGGAATGTGGGGATGATGATATATATATTATATAAAATATAATATAAATATAAATATAAATATATAAAATATATAAAATATATTTTTGGCCACAACCGGGATTCGAACCCCGGTCTCCCGTGTGAAAGGCGGCGATCTTACCACTACACTATCCAGCAACTATACAATATAAGGGAAAATACGGGAAAATACTAATACGGGAGGACGGCGGGAAAGAGAAGTAAAATACGGTAGTTTCCCGGCCAAAACGGGAGACTTGACAGCCTTTTCCAGCGAAAACGACTTCATTATTCATTAAACGACATATTATTCAAATATGATGCTAAGTTAGTACTAAGTTAAAATATGTTCCGCACTTGTAACATGCACCCATGATTTGGAACAGCAGCATACCTGTCAAGGTTTGGATTTGAAAATAAAGGAAATTTTCCGGCACCCGCCGTGAGCCATCCCACCACCGCAACCAGGCTCCAGTATCCCTTACATTTTAAGACAGGAAATATAAAATAATATAAATTATATAAAATATAATATAAATATAAATATATAAAATATATAAAATATATAAAATAAATTTTTGGCCACAACCGGGATTCGAACCCGTGTGAAAGGCGGCGATCTTACCACTACACTATCCAGCAACTATATAATATAAGGGAGATTTACGGGAAAATACTAATACGGGAGGACGGCGGGAAAGAGAAGTAAAATACGGTAGTTTCCCGGCCAAAACGGGAGACTTGACAGCCTGAGATGGTCAGCAGGCTGTCTCTGGCCACGCCCCCTACACCCTGGCTTTTCCAGCGTGTTCGCGAAAACGACTTCATTATTTATCGACAGACCATCATACTTTTTAGACGTTATAATAACAACACTCTATTGATCCCCCTCTTACTGTCCATGATACACAATGACGAGACACATGTTCACTAATGACGAGAACTATTCTATTTTTCATGCCGGGTCCTTCAAATCTTACTGTTGCTGTGGTGTACGTACATCTTCTAGTAGACCTTCTGAGGGTACTTCACGCATTCTTGGTCGGAGGGTCCAGGTTTCCAGCTTAGCTTATTTCTTATTTCTCAGGTCAGCTGCTCTTGTATTCAGCCTACTAATATATATGGGGCTTGGTACCCAATCTCGGAATGTGGGGATGATGATATCTCCCCCCTGACCTGTCGTCCTGGCTCCCCCTTGTCGTAGCAATCGTGTTGTACCTCATCAATCTCTAGTTGTGATAGCAGTTGTTTCTGGCCACAACCGGGATTCGAACCCCGGTCTCCCGTGTGAAAGGCGGCGATCTTACCACTACACTATCCAGCAACTATATAATACAATATATAAAAAATATAATATAAATATAATATAAATATATAAAATATATAAAATATATTTTTGGCCACAACCGGGATTCGAACCCCGGTCTCCCGTGTGAAAGGCGGCGATCTTGTTCCGCACTTGTAACATGCACCCATGATTTGGAACAGCAGCATACCTGTCAAGGTTTGGATTTGAAAATAAAGGAAATTTTCCGGCACCCGCCGTGAGCCATCCCACCACCGCAACCAGGCTCCAGTATCAACAACAACAAACAAACAAATTTATTTTTATATAGCGCATTATCACAACATTACATTGTCTCAAAGCGCTTTACAGTATCCTCACCCAAAGCCCCCAGTGAGTAAGCCATAGGCGACAGTGGCAAGGAAAAACTCCCTAGAAGGAAGAAACCTTGAGAGGGACCAGACTCAAAGGGGAAGCCCATCCTCCAGGGGCCGGCAGGGATAGTCAAATAGAGAGAGGAGAGCAAGGAAGATAAGCCAATGCCGAAGCCGAGTCTTCTTCCAATTGCCAGGCAACCAGAGGTAAGGCAGCGGGTCATACATGGAAGATCAGAACGGCGAGCTGGATGCAGGGACGTCACTGGTGGTGGTCGGGTGTGCTGGATATCTTGATAGATTGAGGTCTCCAGGCATCACCCCCAGGAGGAGTAGGGGAAATAAAATGTACAATTAGGCATAGTAGAGGAGGCTATTGGCAGTGCTAAAAGCTAGGTGAGTACAATATGAAGTGCAATCTGCAAGCTCCGGCAGATATGGCTATGGCAGCATCAGTAGGAGGGAGAGGCAAGTGGGAATGCCGGCATGGGGAGTCCCTGAAATGTCAGCACTCCAGTTCCACAAGAGATTGCAAAGCTAGAGTGACAGCACTGACAATCCAGTTCATCCAAAGCCAATGGCACCGATCCCCACCCAGCTCTACACCTCACACTACAGGTCTGCCTGGGAGTGAAGAGTTAGCTAGGGCTAGAACTAGTGTCCCTATACGCTAAACTAAACAGGTGTGTTTTTAGTCTGGACTTGAGTTTTTAGTCTGGACAGAGCACGTTACTGACACACACATCTTCTTCGCAATGTTGCACACCTCTTTAAAATTTGCCTTTGTGATCTCCGATTGCCTCAATCGGACATCATTAGTGCCGACGTGGATAACTATCTGAGAGTATTTACGTTTACTTTTAGCCAGCACTTTTAAATTTGCCGAGATGTCGGTCGCTCTGGCACCCGGGAGACAATTTACAATGGTCGCTGGAGTCGCTACTCTCACGTTTCTTAGAATAGAATCACCAATTATTAGAGCACTTTCAACAGGCGTCTCAGTGGGAGTTTCACTGAGTGGGGAGAACCTGTTGGAAACGCGGATAGGCGAATGGTGCCGGTGTAAGTTTGGTTTGGATTTGCGACTATGCCGCCGGGTCGTCACCCACTCGCCTTGCTGCGAAGGCTCTGCTGCCGGAGCAGGGGGAGACTTACTGGCTATCGCGGACATATCCGGAGCCGCTAATACTGAGTCAATAAAACTCTCATTCTCCTGAATGTTATGTAACGTCCGGATACGTCCCTCTAACACTACAATCTTCTCCGTCAGTCTAGCGACTAACTGACACTTCTCACATGTATAAATACCGCTAATGACTGGAGAAGAATAGCTAAACATATTACACTCAGAACACGGAACAGTAGACATGGCGTTGTACTTACGTAAACTGAGGCTGTAAGGCTGGAAGCACCTTCTTAATTGAACGAAGATCGTGGGTCGGTACTTGCGTAGGTGATTAATCCGTCGGGGTCTGGGAAATTTTATTTATTTATTTTGGAGGATTATTAATCTTGCGAAGCTTTTTCCCAATGACTTAACTCGAATTATTATTTAGGTGATATCTATGGTTTCAAAGTTCGCGCGCTAGCAGTCAGTATCACTCTCGCAGGAAACAGGAAACAACGGAAATGACCATGTGTATCCCTTACATTTTAAGACAGGAAATATAAAATAATATAAATTATATAAAATATAATATAAATATAAATATATAAAATATATAAAATATAAAATAACCATTTGTCATTTATTTTCTATTAATTTTTCATGTTCACTCATGCGGCTCTGTCATTCACTAATGACTTGGATTTTTCATGCCGACTGACATCGTTCCTTCCCCGTGGGAGACAAATCTTACAGAACGCGTGACCCATCCTGCTCCTCTTCAGGAAAGTAAATTCGTCATCTTCGTCATCACCCCTTAAAACAATTACTGAAGCGAGACGGCGCACGCGTTACGGCGACAGATTTAAATTGTGAGTGCACTATATCTCGTCGCAAATGGTGCTTAACCACGGCGGGTCTCAAGCACAGGAGACTCCCAATTTCTAAATGACACACACTTGGCTCACAGCGCAAAGTTGTGTTAAACTTGCTTTGTCTAAAGCAGGCACACACATACGAGTATGATCCTGATAGGTAACTAAGCTATCGGTCTTATGTCCAAGCGCAACATAATTTAGGTTAGAACCTCATAACAAGTATTCCCGTTCGCTAATAGAGAGATCTCTCCCAGGATATATAGAAACGGAGACACTCGTCCGAATTGAACCTGGAAACAAAGCGCTACATCTGAGAATCTCGTCAGACATAGGGTTAAAGTTTACTGCAGTTTAATACGAAAGAACTACAATGAAATCACCGAAAATAAAACAAAATAATATAACTACTAATAATAGAAATAAAAATAACTATAATAAGCCCATATGATCCCGCTTAAATGCCTTCAGATTGCCATGAGTGCGACTTTTGCAACCAGTTGACAGTAGCGCTTCTTCACTGCACGTTCGGTCATAAAAAGTTTAAATTGTGTGCTCAGAATAAGTTTAAACCTTGTGCCTTGTGATTATTAACCAATTTTTAGGCTGAATGGTCGGCTCAAACTCAATTGCGAAACACCGTGAGTCTGTTAATGTGTGACTTAAATGGAACTCATTAATAACCAGTATCACGTAATAACCTGGGTTAGAATAGAAGGCTTGTCCAACGAGCTGCGTCACCAGGTAATGTAAACGATCGGTAGCGAAGCTCCCCTCACGGCCAATGAGAGAGAGTCTCGCGATATTTCAGGCGAATTTGAGGTTTCAGAGCGTAGATCGCACAGGCAGGGATTCTTGTGAGCACTCAATGAACGGAGGCTGAAGTTGTGTAAAAGACATGCATTTATTCCTATAACTAACATAAGACAGACATTACACCTAACAAACAATAAACACGAAATAACGGAGTGGACACAAACAATGTAATCATGAAAATGCAATGACCAGATTTAAAATGAGTAACCTTAAAAGGGAAAATACTGTTCTGCAAAGCAAGCAATTTGTGGAAATACTGTCCTAAAGTAATATAGCAGGTGAATAGGAGTTTAGGTTGTTATAAATGAAAGGAAGTTTGTTTACTTGGTTGCAGAGTGGGGGGGGGGGGGTCTTGGCAGTTGGTTGCGGAGGCTGATGAGCTGATGGGTGATGGCACTCAGGGAGGCGCGGTGTTTGCAGCGGTTGTTGGAGTGGAGCCCCTCTGATTCCCTCTCCTGGTGAAGCTTGGGCTTGGTTGCAGTTCTCTGTCCAGCTGGGTCTTCACTGATAGGCTTCAGGAGGGCTTCTTGTGGGCTTCTCTTCTCTTGGGCTGATGTTCTCTGCCTCTCTTCGTGCTGATGGTCTTTTGTTTTCTCCTCCCTTCTGTTTCTCCTCTCCTGGCTTTGTTCTGAGGTGCCAGGTTTTATAGTGTAAAGTTCGTGAATAGGAGTGACCAGGAATTCGACTCCTGGACCAATGGCTGACCATCCATTTGGCGGGCTTTCGGAAGGGGGTCTGTATCAGTCCTTTTGAGATTTATGACCAGAGTGATTTCCCTTGTATTGATGATTTTCGTTAGGCTGGTGTAACTTTTGATATATTCACTTTCGTGGTAACCACTGACCAGATTTGGAAACTGGAGTGATTTTCCATCGGTTTGATACCAAACATGCCATAGCAGCCTAGCGGTTCACACCTCATACCATCTGTAATGATTAATTAATGATTACTTATATTATGTCGTTATGTTATATTACTCACACCTTATTTTATGCCTCACAATCTATATAATTGTAAATATACTGTGTAGCTGCTGGCGCGTTCCAAACTAAATCTCATTGTACTTACAATGTCAATAAAAACATCCATCCATCCATCTAGGCAGGCCAGTGTCGCCTCCATCCTTCCTGAAGTCAGTGATTCCTTTGTCTTTGTGCTGTTTAGTGCCAAATTGTTTGCTGAACTCCAACCTATCAGTTTCTGGACCTCATCTCTGTAAGCTGACTCATAAGAACCAAAGAGATTTACAAATGAGAGGAGGCCATTCGGCCCATCAAGCTCCTTTGAGGAGAACTTAGCTAATAGCTCAAAAATCTTATCTAGCTCTGATTTAAAAGAACCCAGGGTTTTAGCTTGTGTTACAATAACAGGAAGACTATTCCATACTCTAACTACACGCTGTGTACAGAAATGCTTCATCAAATTCGTTTTAAAATGTTCTCCAGCTAATTTCCACTTATGGCCACGAGTTCTGGTATTTAAACTAACATTGAAATAGCCATTTGGCTGAACAGCATCCAGACCTGTTAGAATCTTAAACACCTGGATTATGTCCCCCCTTAGTCTCCTTTGCTCGAGGCTAAACAGATTCAGCTCAGCTAACCTCTCCTCATTAGACATTCCTCTAAGACCAGGAATCATTCTCGTTGCCCTACGTTGCACCTTTTCCAAGGCAGCAATGTCCTTCTTAAGGTATGGTAACCAAACCCGCACACAATATTCTAGGTGGGGTCTTACCAAGGAATTATATTATCGTAGCATCACTTGCCTTGTCTTAAACTCCACACACCTAGAGATGCAATGTGCCTTCTCGCGTGGTGTTCCTGCAGAGGGAGTCTGTGAGTGCTGGAGATTGGGGGAGGGGGCAGTGTGGCTATGTCTGCTCTGTGTTCCTCCAGACGAGCAAAGAAGCTGTTTAGCTCCTTTGCTAAAAGGGCGTTGCTGTTAACAGTGACGGTGTTGTTGCCTTTGAAGTTTGTAATGTGTTGTATTCCCTGCCACACCCACTGTGGGTTGTTGTATGTGAAGTAGACCTCTATTTTCTGTTTCTCTGCCTGCCTGGCAACCTTGATGCCCCTATTCAGGTTAGCTCTGGCTGCACTCTGTGTTCTTGACTGCGCTGTCTTGTCCTGTAGTATTGTATTGTTGCTCTTGTGTTTATCTTGCACTTTCTCCCTCTGTTTGTGCTCCTTTCACTCTGTATAGTTCTATCTTGCCCGCACTTGTGTCATCTTGTGTTGTTTCTGTTTTTCTTCTTTGTGTTGCACCGTGGTCCAGGAGGAACAATGTTTCCTTTCACTGTGTACTGTGTATATTGCTGAAATAACAATAAACCCACTTGACCACCTGCCTCAATTCATCCTGAAGAGTTTTCCAATGTTGTTCAAAGGTCTGTTTGTTTCGAGTGAAGGACACGCCCCTGGACGTGCTGGATAAGGGGACCACAGATCAGTGTCCTCAGTCCTGCTTCTCCCTTCAAAGCTGAGAGGAAGATGACCCGCCTGCTGCTTCTGGTTTTGGCTTATGGAGCTCTGCTTATCTCCACAGAGGCCCAGCAAGATTACCACAGTCTCCCTGCACTCACAAGACGGCCATTAAACTCGCAGTCGAAAATGCTCATCAAGGAACCCGTCAGCACATGAATTTCTATAACATCCAGGGCCGTCCGAAGGTAACTGCTGAGAAAGTGTTTACAAAAGTGTGAAACTTTCATCATCTGCAAGCTGAACTAATGAGTATCACATTGATTTTGATGTTTTAATTTCAATGCATATGATGCTTAATGTCTCTTCACAATGAAAGTGATGGTTGTATATCTCAGCCCTGGTCAATTTTACCTTCTCACAGTTTCTCTCTGAATCTGCTGCAGTCAAGTCTGTGACAGTTTGCCATTTTTTGGGTGATTATTGTTTGTTATATTGCCTTTAAAACAGTTGTAGGCAATTTTGTATATAACGTGTTTATGTGATTTAGATCAGCAGTGAATACATTGACATTGAGATTCTCTTGAGAGCAACAAAATGTCCAAAGTCAACTGCAACAGACCATCGGGCTGACTGTATTTTCATGGACAAGAGGGTAAGTAAAGAGTCACTGTGACTGTGAGCATTGGACATATCAGTTAGCAAATTAATTTAGGTTCATGTTAACTTTTTTGATGCCCTGCGGGGGAAAGTTAGCCAACAATAAAGTAACAAATACATAGGTGGCCTCAAAGAGCCAGTTCCTTCACCTTATTCTCAAATTTTAGTAGGTTTACAGGCTTAAAGGCTGGATTACCAGGCAGAAGCAAATGCTAATCATCTGAGGGGTGACCTGTAGATTATGCTTCGAGCTATGAACCCTAGCTGGCCTTATTTAAAGACCTGTGGGCTGTACTACAAAGCGGGTTTTACATACCCAGAGTTAACTCAATCGAGCCAGGTTAACTAAAACTCATTGTTGAAATCAGCCTTAAATGGCAGTGTGGTGTTTTGTGGTGAAAGGGCAGGACTTAACTCTTGTTTTAATTAGAAAGCCAGTAATTAAACCTGGTCAGAGCAGGGTAGATGTGCAGTGTGAATTACCCTTTAAATTTACCTCTTTAAATAGTGAACTACAGGACCACTTAGCTTGATCGGAGGACAGTATTTTAATACAGAGCAGTGTTCAGTTAAACGGAAATAACTTCTTTAGTGTCCTTGGAAGCCAAGGCAGTTTTAGGTCTGAGAAGAGGTTTATCAGAAGGACAAGTTGGAACACATTTCCACCTTCAAGCTTAGGTGGAAAAACGGCACCGAGACCCAGCAGCAGGACAACTTCTTGTCCAGACAACCAGCCCTGCTTCATCATTGAAGTAAGCCCTGTGAACAGGAGCGAGATGTACTTCTGCAGTGGATGTTATAGCGGAAAGAACATCCCCATCCTCACGTCTGCCGGAGTGCCCCCTCAAGTGGGTGTGTGACTTAACTCGATGGATGAATTGGACAGAATGTACTGTTACTAGAGGTCGACCGATATGGGTTTTTCAAGTCAAGGGTCAGGCGATGGCCGATATATGCTGCTGATTTTTTTTGGCCGATAATTGGACGTTTTCCCCTCTATTTGCATGGTAAAATATCACACTAATAATAACAAACGATACACAAAATTTCTCAATTTAGCATTTATTGAATACTCAACTTGGAAACAATAACACATTTATAAACAATAAAAATAGCAGCATCAGAATCTCTGTTAGTGCACAATATAGCAGCAAACTCCTCATGTTTGACGGAAGGAAATTTGTAAACAATACAAAAAGGAATAAGCATGTTATCTTTAGTTGTAATCCCACTTCCAGTCCCTGAGTCTTACTCACCACACTCATACTTCACAGCAAACAGACAGCAGTTAATTAACCAGAAGAGAAAAATGCAAAAACACAACAGAACTTGTAAATAATAACAAACTAATAGACAATAAAAATAGCAGCATCAGAATCTCTATTAGTGCCAAATATAGCAGCAAACTCCTCATGTCTGACGGAAGGAAAATTTGTAAATACACAAAGGAATGAGCACATCTTCAGTTTTAATCCCATTTCCAGTCCCTGAGTCTTCCTCATCCCACAAGCAGGCAAGGCATGTCACCCCGGTTGTGTGACACTTATTTTATATAATAAAATAAGTGCCCCCTGCGGCCCCAGAGCCCGAGCAGCCGTCTCCGCTGCCTGCAGCTACCGCGCCCACGTCCGAGGCGCTTTCCCTGCCTGCAGCTCCCGGGCAGGCGCCCCCTCTGCAGCCTGCAGCTCCAGTCCCTGGCCCCACTCCAGTCCCTTCTCCCCCTGTGACTCTGGTACCCTCACCCCGACGAGCCCGACCCCGGCCGCAGGTCCTTATGTCTGTGTCCCATAAGGGGAGAGGACACAGACGCACGGCTGGGGTCCCACCCGCCCAGCCCCCTGGCTCGCCCTCCCTCGCCGGCGCTAGGGCTTGGTCGGCACCTGCGGGTCCTGGCCCTCCGGGTCGGCTGTCGTCTGCGGGTCCCCCTCCGCGGCCTCGTCGCCCTGCCTCGGTCCCTCCTCCGGCGTCTTATCGGTTGCCTGCGGGCCCCCCGACGGCGGCTCCTCATTCGCCTGCTGGTCCTCCCGCTCTGGCGTGTCGGAGGACGTCGCCGTCTGCTGCGGCTCCCCCTCTCTCCTTGCCCTCGCCAGGGTCCCTTCCAGCTCCTTCGTCCCCTTCCCTGGTCTCCCCTCCGACTCCCTCCTTCGTCCCTGCGTCTGTCCCTCACCCCGTCTCCTCGGCCCCTCCGGCTCCGGCCTCCCGGCCGCCTGCAGCCCTTCCGGCTGCCTCCCGTCGCCCGCTGGGTCTCCCTCGGGCTCCTCTTGGTTCCCCCTCCTTCTCTCCCTGGCCTCCCGTCTTTGTCCCTCCTGCCTCTGCTCCCCCTCGCTTTGTTCCTCCTGTCTCTGTCCCTCCTCTCTTTGTCCCTCGTCCCTCTGGCTTCTGCTCCTCTTTCCCCGATGTTCCCTTCGTTCACTCCCGGTCCTTTTGTCCTGCCTGTTCCCTCCGTGTCCCCCTTTCTGATCTGTTTCTCTGCCTTTCCTGTCTTATGTCAAGTCTTGTCCTGGCTCCTTCCCCTGTGCCAGTTCTGTCTGTCCGTTCTGTTCCCTGTCCCTCATTAATGAGGTTTTATATAGATATACATATATGCCCGGCTTGTCCGCTCCTCGTGTGTGCCACGCCCCCTGATTACCCACGTGTGCTTCCCTGATCGTCTCCTGCTTTGCCCGATTACTTTGATTAGTCATGACCTATTTTAAGTCCTGGTCTTACCTGTTTGCCCTGTCCGTCATTGTAGTTTGTCAATGCCTGCGTTCCGTCCTGCTCTACCCGCTCCGTTTCCCCGATTAAAGACCCGTTTTCACAAACACAAAAAAAACTATATGTATACATATACATACACTGAACAAAAATATAAACGCAACACTTTTGTTTTTGCTCCCATTTTTCATGAGATGGACTTAAAGATCTACAATTCATTCCAGATACACAATATTACCATTTCTCTCAAACATTTCTCACAAATCAGTCTAAATGTGTGATAGTGAGCACTTCTGCTTTGCTGAGATAATCCATCCCACCTCACAGGTGTGCCACATCAAGATGCTGATCTGACATCATGGGTAGTGCACAGGTGTACCTTATACTGCCCACAATAAAAGGCCACCCTGGAATGTGCAGTTTTGTCTCACAGCAAAATGCCACAGATGCCACAAGCATTGAGGGAGCGTGCAATTGGCATGCTGACAGCAGGAATGTCAACCAGATCTGTTGCTCGTGCATTGAATGTTCATTTCTCAACCATAAGCCGTCTCCAAAGGCGTTTCAGAGAATATGGCAGTACATCCAACCGGCCTCACAACCGCAGACCACGTGTAAGCACACCAGCCCAGGACCTCCACATCCAGCAGGTTCACCTCCAAGATCGTCTGAGACCAGCCACTCAGACAGATGATGCACGGCCCCATGTTGCAAGGATCTGTACACAGTTCTTGGAAGCTGAAAATGTCCCAGTTCTTGCATGGCCAGCATACTCACCGGACATGTCACCCGTTGAGCATGTTTGGGATGTGCTTGACCGGCGTATACGACAGCGTGTACCAGTTCCCACTAATATCCAACAACTTCGCACAGCCATTGAAGAGGAGTGGACCAACATTCCACAGGCCACAATTGACAATCTGATAAACTCTATGCGAAGAAGATGTGTTGCATTGTATGAGGCAAATGGTGGTCACACCAGATACTGACCGGTTCTGAGTCCCCAGACCCCCAATAAAGCAAAAAACTGCACATTCCAGGGTGGCCATTTATTGTGGGCAGTATAAGGTACACCTGTGCACTACCCATGATGTCAGATCAGCATCTTGATGTGGCACACCTGTGAGGTGGGATGGATTATCTCAGCAAAGCAGAAGTGCTCACTATCACACATTTAGACTGATTTGTGAGAAATGTTTGAGAGAAATGGTAATATTGTGTATCTGGAATGAATTGTAGGTCTTTAAGTCCATCTCATGAAAAATGGGAGCAGAAACAAGAGTGTTGCGTTTATATTTTTGTTCAGTATATATATTTATGGGTGTATCGAGACTAGATGGTCAGTATGGATAACTAAGGTGCACTAAAACTGGGTGAGCAGGCAAGGCATGTCACCCAGGTTGTGTGACAATTATTTTATATAAATGTATATATGTATATATATATTCCATCCACCATCCCTCCTTTACAGAGAACTGCGTTATTTTTATTGTCCATTACGAAAAAAATAAAAAAACTATATATATATATATATATATATATACATATATATTTATGGGTGTATCGAGACTAGATGGTCATTATGGATAACTAAGGTGCACTAAAACTGGGTGAGCAGGCAAGGCATGTCACCCAGGTTGTGTGACAATTATTTTATATAAATGTATATATATATATATATATTCCATCCACCATCCCTCCTTTACGGAGAACTGCGTTATTTTTCTTTTCTATTGCTAATAAAAAAACTATATATATGTACATGTATATATATATATATATATATATATATATATATATATATATATATATGGGTGTATCGAGACTAGATGGTCAGTATGGATAACTAAGGTGCACTAAAATTGGGTGAGCAGGCAAGGCATGTCACCCAGGTTGTGTGACAATTATTTTATATATATGCATATACATATTCCATCCACCATCCCTCCTTTATGGAGAACTGCGTTATTTTTATTGTCTATTGCAAAAAAAAAACAGAAAAACTATATATATATATATATATATATATATATATATATATATATATATACATATATATTCATGGGTGTATCGAGACTAGATGGTCATTCTGGATAACTAAAGTGCACTAAAATTGGGTGAGCAGGCAAGGCATGTCACCCAGGTTGTGTGACAATTATTTTATATAAATGTATATATATATATATATATATATATATATATATATATATATATATATTCCATCCACCATCCCTCCTTTACGGAGAACTGCGTTATTTTTCTTTTTTATTGCTAATAAAAAAACTATATATATATACATATATATTTATGGGTGTATCGAGACTAGATGGTCATTATGAATAACTAAGGTGCACTAAAATTGGGTGAGCAGGCAAGGCATGTCACCCCGGTTGTGTGACAATTATTTTATATATATATTCCATCCACCATCCCTCCTTTACGGAGGACTGCTTTATTTTTAATATCCATTGCGAAAAAAAAACACAAGAAAAAGAAAAAATATCTATATATATACATATATATATATATATATATATATGGGTGTGTCGAGACTAGATGGTCAGTATGGATAACTAAAGTGCACTAAAATTGGGTGAGCAGGCAAGGCATGTCACCCAGGTTGTGTGACAATTATTTTATATAAATGTATATATATATATATATATATATATATATATATATATATATATATATATATATATATATATATATATATATATTCCATCCACCATCCCTCCTTTACGGAGAACTGTGTTATTTTTCTTTTCTATTGCTAATAAAAAAACTATATATATGTACATATATATATATATATATATGGGTGTATCGAGACTAGTTGGTCATTATGGATAACTAAGTTGCACTAAAATTGGGTGAGCAGGCAAGGCATGTCACCCAGGTTGTGTGACAATTATTTTATATATATGTATATATATATTCCATCCACCATCCCTCCTTTATGGAGAACTGCGCTATTTTTATTGTCTATTGCAAAAAAAAAAAAAAAAAAAAAACAATACATATATATACATATATATTTATGGGTGTATCGAGACTAGATGGTCATTATGAATAACTAAGGTGCACTAAAATTGGGTGAGCAGGCAAGGCATGTCACCCCGGTTGTGTGACAATTATTTTATATATATATTCCATCCACCATCCCTCCTTTACGGAGAACTGCGTTATTTTTATTGTCCATTGCGAAAAAAAAAAAACTATATATATACATATATATTTATGGGTGTATCGAGACTAGTTGGTCATTATGGATAACTAAGTTGCACTAAAATTGGGTGAGCAGGCAAGGCATGTCACCCAGGTTGTGTGACAATTATTTTATATATATGTATGTATATATTCCATCCACCATCCCTCCTTTACGGAGAACTGCGTTATTTTTCTTTTCTATTGCTAATAAAAAAACTATATATATGTACATATATATATATATATTTATGGGTGTATCGAGACTAGTTGGTCATTATGGATAACTAAGGTGCACTAAAATTGGGTGAGCAGGCAAGGCATGTCTCCCCAGTTGTGTGACAATTATTTTATATAAATGTATATATATATTCCCTCCACCACCCCTCCTTTACGGAGGACTGCTTTATTTTTAATATCCATTGCGAAAAAAAAACACAAGAAAAAGAAAAAATATCTATATATATACATATATATATATATATATATATATATATATATATATGGGTGTGTCGAGACTAGATGGTCAGTATGGATAACTGAGGTGCACTAAAATTGGGTGAGCAGGCAAGGCATGTCACCCAGGTTGTGTGACAATTATTTTATATATATGCATATACATATTCCATCCACCATCCCTCCTTTACGGAGAACTGCGTTATTTTTATTGTCTATTGCAAAAAAAAAACAGAAAAACTATATATATATATATATATATATATATATATATATATATATATATATATATATATACATATATATTCATGGGTGTATCGAGACTAGATGGTCATTATGGATAACTAAAGTGCACTAAAATTGGGTGAGCAGGCAAGGCATGTCACCCAGGTTGTGTGACAATTATTTTATATAAATGTATATATATATATATATATTCCATCCACCATCCCTCCTTTACGGAGAACTGCGTTATTTTTCTTTTCTATTGCTAATAAAAAAACTATATATATATACATATATATTTATGGGTGTATCGAGACTAGATGGTCATTATGAATAACTAAGGTGCACTAAAATTGGGTGAGCAGGCAAGGCATGTCACCCCGGTTGTGTGACAATTATTTTATATATATATTCCATCCACCATCCCTCCTTTACGGAGGACTGCTTTATTTTTAATATCCATTGCGAAAAAAAAACACAAGAAAAAGAAAAAATATCTATATATATATACATATATATATATATATATATATATATATATATATATATATATATATATATATATATATGGGTGTGTCGAGACTAGATGGTCAGTATGGATAACTAAAGTGCACTAAAATTGGGTGAGCAGGCAAGGCATGTCACCCAGGTTGTGTGACAATTATTTTATATAAATGTATATATATATATATATATATATATATATATATATATATATATATATATATATATATATATATATTCCATCCACCATCCCTCCTTTACGGAGAACTGCGTTATTTTTCTTTTCTATTGCTAATAAAAAAACTATATATATGTACATATATATATATATATATGGGTGTATCGAGACTAGTTGGTCATTATGGATAACTAAGTTGCACTAAAATTGGGTGAGCAGGCAAGGCATGTCACCCAGGTTGTGTGACAATTATTTTATATATATATGTATATATATATTCCCTCCACCACCCCTCCTTTACGGAGGACTGCTTTATTTTTAATATCCATTGCGAAAAAAAAACACAAGAAAAAGAAAAAATATCTATATATATATACATATATATATATATATATATATATATATATATATATATGGGTGTGTCGAGACTAGATGGTCAGTATGGATAACTAAGGTGCACTAAAATTGGGTGAGCAGGCAAGGCATGTCACCCAGGTTGTGTGACAATTATTTTATATAAATGTATATATATATATATATTCCATCCACCATCCCTCCTTTACGGAGAACTGCGTTATTTTTCTTTTCTATTGCTAATAAAAAAACTATATATATATGTACATATATATATATATATGGGTGTATCGAGACTAGTTGGTCATTATGGATAACTAAGTTGCACTAAAATTGGGTGAGCAGGCAAGGCATGTCACCCAAGTTGTGTGACAATTATTTTATATATATGTATATATATATTCCATCCACCATCCCTCCTTTATGGAGAACTGCGTTATTTTTATTGTCTATTGCAAAAAAAAAAACAAAAAAAACTATATATATATACATATATATTTATGGGTGTATCGAGACTAGATGGTCATTATGAATAACTAAGGTGCACTAAAACTGGGTGAGCAGGCAAGGCATGTCACCCAGGTTGTGTGACAATTATTTTATATATATGTATATATATATTCCATCCACCATCCCTCCTTTATGGAGAACTGCGTTATTTTTATTGTCTATTGCAAAAAAAAAAACAAAAAAAACTATATATATATATATACATATATATATATGGGTGTATCGAGACTAGAAGGTCATTATGCATAACTAAAGTGCACTAAAATTGGGTGAGCAGGAAAGGCATGTCACCCCAGTTGTGTGACAATTATTTTATATATATGTATATATATATATATATTCCCTCCACCACCCCTCCTCTACGGAGGACTGCTTTATTTTTATTTCCATTGCAAAAATAAAAAATTTTAAAACACAAAAAAAAAAAAAAAACGAAAATAATAATAATAAAAATAATTTTGAATGTGTATTCAAATAAGTTTGAATGTGTGTGAACTATATATAAATATATATATACACATGCATATACAGAAATATATACACACACACACATATATATATATACACACACACACACAGACACACACTCACATAAACACATACACACACTGTGTACAGTCTTATGCAAAGGTTTGGCACCCCTTGACAAATAACATCTTTTCAATTACAAAAGCAACAATATCAGTTAATACAGTCTCTTTAGGAACTGGGGGAAAAATACACAATATTTTCAGCAAACATTGATGAATAGTTACTTTTTATGCCATAAATTGAACAAAATTACAAAATAAAAACATTATTATGGCACTCTGCAAAAGTTTGGGCACCCTACGTAATCAGTACTTAGTAACACCTCCTCTGCCAGATATCACAGCTTACAAGCGCTTCTTATAGCCAGCTGAAAGGCTTTCAGTTCTTGTACTTGGGATTTTCTCACATTCTTCCTTGCAAAAGGCTTCTAGTTCTGTAATATTCTAATATATCAAGGGCTGTATTGTCAAATAGGAGATCGGCAGCATTCTCCCACCTGAGAAAACTGTACTACAATGCCCTTGATAGTGTGTAGAAACACACTCGTCAGCTCTAGTCCTCCTGTAACAACGCAAAAGGACTGGCAACCCTCAGGTATTTATGCGTGCGATTGTATGATAAATTCACCCTGACAGTCTCACACTTCTCTTGGTACCAACAGGTCTCATGGAATATATAAAAGGCAACTGCAACAATTATACTCGGCACTAAACATCGAGGCACGGAAATGCAGCAGAGCTTGTGTATTTCTCAGGATGCATTCTAGTAAAATGCCCGGAAAATGAGCTAAAGACATATTTCAAGGGGCACTATATAAAACCGATGGAAATTTTACTGATTAAATAAAAGGAAAAGCATCGTTTGAAAAATCACAAATGTTTCTAAGATTCAATGCATCGCTTTTTGACCACATCATAGCGATGAACACATCATTGTTCCTGACAATGTCCTAATACAGAAATAAAACTTTATGTTGGTAAACTCAAAAAGCCTTCAGCTGTCACACTGGCTAACGATCTCAAACGATTATAAAGCAGCATTTTGAAAAGCGCTGTTTTAAAATAACAGATACAACACTTACCTTGTCTTCTGGCCAAATGCTTTTCACGGCTTGGCACTCCAACGGTGCTGAAACGAAATTTGTATTTCCTCCTACCTCGTTGGCCCTTCAGTTCTTCTTTTCTCCCTTTGGATGTTTTTTTCCTTCTTCTTTGGATATTGTTTTTTATTTTTGTTTGTTTTTTTTTACTTTGCATGTTTTTCCTTCTTCGGATATTATTTTTTTGGCTTATTTTTTTAGACGATGTTTTTTTCGTCTTCTTTAAAAATTGATTTTTTTCGTCTTCTTTAAATATTGTTTTTTTTTTTCATCCTTTTGATGTTGTTTTACGGAACAAGAGCCGTACAGTGCTACTCTATCAGGAGGTAGCGCCAACTGAACGCCTTGAAGCAGTACCCAGCTCTTTTATAGGGAGCGTCAACCCGAAGTCAAGTTCTAGAACGTTGCACTCACTTTTCATTGGTTTCCCAGCTATGCTGTCAGAATAATGTTTGCTGATTGGTCGAAAATTTTAAAACGTACCCGAGTACTGTAAAAAAAACTCAAGATCTTGCTACCCTACGGAGCACCCATAAGGTGATTTTTTTTATACGTTATATGCAGCTATTTGTAGCAGGCCGTAATTAGACTAATCCACCCTTTGTCAATAAAGCCAACAAGAGAACAGGTTGCCCAAAGTTTGCTCAGGTACACGCCACAGCACAACCTTAAAAACACATCCAGCACAAATCACACTAGTGAATGACACAGCAAATCACAGCAATAAAAAAGACCCCTATGGGCAATCCAGCACCCAGACTACAGGTGCCAAAAGGCCCAGCCTGCCTAATAATGAACCCAAAATATACATACAACAAAGAAAAAGACACAAACAAAAAAGAAAATAAAACTAGCCAGCTGCTCCCACTAAACCCCGCTCCCGAGGCCACTAAGCCGGCTGGCTTGATAATACACGATACAACCTCAGATAAAACATATTAAAGCAACACCAGGGAGGTTTACAACCTGATCCTTAAAATTATCGACCCGTAATTCCACCTTGAAAACCCCTAAAGAACAGTAGTTTACCCCATGACTCACTGCCCCATTCAAACAAAAAAAAAACAGGTTTTTTGGGGTAACCTTTAGGTCAGCTCTTCAAAACCAGGTATGAGGACTCTTCAGCTAATCAGTCCTCTAATTAGAAATCTAATTAGGGAGTTGCAGCGAAAACCTGCATACACACCGGCCCTTTGCGGATAAGATTGTTCACCCCTGAAACAAGCAAACAGAAAGGCTGCTACACTGCAAATTCAATATGCCCGCCGATGCTCCACCAAATCTATCAGGACCCTGCCTGTCTTTCCCGTGCCTGCTCCTTTGCCAATATGCCCTACCATCGGAACATGCACAGCCATCTCGCCCCGGCTATGCCTCCAGTCCGAACTGCAGTTCCTATACCTGCCTATAATTGCCTGGCTACAATCCATCCCCCAAAATGAAATTGATGACCCAACGATCACAGCTAAGAATTCTATCCCCAAACCACTGGTCTTCCTCCCCAATCCGAACGATCATTCACTGACCGTGGTAACTTATAAGGGTTGGTATGATGACCAGTGGTGGACCTCACCGAACGTTTAACTGGTCTCTACACCTCGGGGGGGACATAACCTCCTCCATTATACGAGGCCTACTTGTGGATGCTCTATTGCGACCCCTCCCACCAGCCCTGTCCCCGTAAAATCACAGAGTCCTCATCCGATTCCATTTCTGTTGCCCCTGTGGGCAACCCAGACTCAGGAGACATTACCAGAACATCTTCCCCTGACATAACAACCCCCTGTGGTACTGGACGCAACTCTGTTCGGTGAACTTGACGGACAACCCCGTCCCCCTCCATTGGAGTTGCAGAGTAAACTGCACCCTGATCTTGGGGACACCGAACTACCATATACAAACAGGCATCCCAATGATCCTGTATTTTACCTCGAACATGGTTCCGCAAACACACCAGCTGACCTTCATCAAACCCCTAATCATTAACCAACTCATTGTGTTTCCGATTTCGTGGTGTGGCTTGTTCCTCCAACTAAGCCTTCACATACTCTTGAAGCACCTGCAAACTTTCCTGATGGTTTTGTACCCATTCCTCCAAAGGTCCACCATACTGACTGATCCCGGCAGGAGCCTGAAGATAGTGTATCGGTAATCGAGGCTCACAGCCAGACCTTAAATAAAAAGGCATCATCCAGTCATTTGGTGGGGTGTAGTATTGTAAGCTTCTCTGCTGGAGGAAGTGTGTGAAGCAAATTGTGCAAAAAAAATATTAAAGCAACACCAGGGAGGTTTACATCTAGATCCTTAAAATGATCGACCTGCAATTCCACCTTGAAAATCCAATTACCATATAAAGGATACAAGATGTAAAGATGACAAATGACATGGCACACATTTGTTGTTTAGACTGTTGTGTCAGGTTAATTGAAAGCTGAAGGATCTTAGTGTTTACTAGTCTAAGTAACAGAATGTCTAAACACTGTGCTTGCCTTTATGGGTTTTTAAGCAGAACATATAGGTATAGAAACATATTAACATTACGTTTCACGATTCACTGACTGGAGAATAGGAGAATATACACATCAATATTACTACTTAAGTTAACTAACCCTAATCCCAACCCCTATTGGCACGGAGCCCGCCAGGGTTCAGGTGAGATATAAATCTGTAATCTGTATCAATGGTTTTGCTATCCATACCCACCCTATTAATGTTAGCTTCCCAGGGTTTCTTGTTAGACAAGCTCTGTGTCTCTCTATACCCCCATTTACTGCACGACTGATTGTCCATTTATAAAGAATCAAATAGGGTGAAGATGGTTTTAGTTTACAATTACTCTGGAAGGTGACCAGATTAAAAAAAACTAAATACCATGCCTACGTGTATGTAATCTCCATCACAGTCCCCATTTTCCCCATAATCCTCGTTTTGATAGTGCCAATTTGTGTAATGTGAGTTTTTTTTTTTTTTTAAAAACTGTTATAGAAGAACATACTGGATGCCACATGTGTACAATTACCCCTTTCTAATTAGTGGGGTCCGTTGTGTCAGCTACAGCCTTTACTAACATACACATAAGTATACAGTCTTACAGCACTTTTGTTTTCCTTTTGTATTTAATGGTTTTCCATTTAGGGGGCAGCATGGTGGTGCAGTGGTTAGCACTGTTGCCTCACACCTCTAGGGCCCGGGTTCGAGTCTCCACCTGGGTCACATGTGTGTGGAGTTTGCATGTTCTACCCATGTCATCGTGGGGTTTCCTCCGGGTACTCTGGTTTCCCCCACAGTCCAAAAACATGCTGAGGCTAATTGGAGTTGCTAAATTGCCCATAGGAGTGTATGCGTGAGTGAATAGTGTGTGAGTGTGCCCTGCGATGGGCTGGCCCGCCATCCTGAGTTGTTCCCTGTCTCGTGCCCATTGCTTCCGGGATAGGCTCCAGACCCCCCGCGATCCAGTAGGATAAGCGGTTTGGAAAGGCTGCCTAACGCCCTTAATTTGTTTGCAATTTCGCCAGGTAGGCTACCTTCTTTAAACTGCGTTTTGCTAGACTACACATTTCGAGATGTTTTATTGTAGTCTTGGTAAATATATATATATAGTTTAGCCTAACCCAGCCACTTAAGGGAGCAAGCCAGCTCAGGTAGGTGCCAGTCCCAAGCCCGGATTAATGGAGAGGGTTGGCGTCAAGAAATAAAGAGAAATAAAGACAACTAATACTCCTAGTTTGCGAGATCTGACTGCAATGGCAGCACTGCTACAAGGGTGTGGATAAATCTATACAAATATCACCTGCATGCACATTACTTCTTTTACAATAACCAACTCCTGATCCATACTGTTAGTCGTGAAAAAAAAAACTATCGTGTACATAGAGGCCCTGTGTAAAAAGATAACTGCCAAGGAAAAGATCAAAAACATTTATTTCAAGGATACAAAGTTTTTATGGTCATGTACAGTGTACAGTGCAATTCTTATTTGATTAACTTGAATGTCTCCACAGACTAGACGATTAAACAAATAAAGCAGCGCAACATTACAATAACTAATAACAAATAAACAAAGCTCACGAGTACTATTACAGTATTTATATCATTTATTTAAACTTAATTTTACCAGGTAAATTAACTACAAAGCAGTTACCACTGCTTTACCTGCTTCTCGGGAGAAATAGCAGATATACGTCATGTATGTGACTAAATTCTTAAGCCAATAAGGGCAAAGTTGTGTCGTAATGGAGGCGGATCCAGTTTGTGCAGCCGGTTAAAGACACTACGGGCATGTAAATGGAGAACGAAATTATAGTTATACCGAATCTCCTACACACAATACCAAGGTTACCAACTTTGGTCAGCTGACCGGAGTGAGACGTTCAATTCCCGTAAGATTTCTTTGCGCCAGCCTGAGAGTCTGAAAACACGTCACACCAGATGCATGAGAGATGGAAACCTGGGATATTCAGTCGAATCAGATCAAATATGATGCTAAGTTAGTACTAAGTTAAAATATGTTCCGGACTTGTAACATGCACCCATGATTTGGAACAGTCAGCAGGCTGTCTCTGGCCACGCCCCCTACACTCGGTCCGGCCCCTGGCTTTTCCTGAATTCTGATTCCTTTAGATAAACATTGACTTCATTGATATTGTTATTGATTTATCGACAGACCATCATACTTTTTAGACGTTATAATAACAACACTCTATTGATCCCCAAAGAGAGAAATTCTCTCCTTGCCTGCCCCCTCTTACTGTCCATGATACACAAGCACATATGTAGAAAAACGTCAGCTTGGAAGCCAAGGCTGGACTTAACCTACTCTATTCTGGTATTCTGTTCTCCCAAGTAAGGCATCCCAAGTTCGAATCCAACTTCCGACAAAAGTTCTTCAATCGCTACAGCACAATTTGAGCCACTGATCGGCTTTAATTGCTTTGTTTTATTTTTGCGTTTCAGGCAAAACTACATAACACTTAAAGACACTTCGGGCATGCAAATGGAGAACGAAATTATAGTTATACCGAATCTCCTACACACAATACCAAGGTTACCAACTTTGGTCAGCTGGCCGGAGTGAGACGTTTCTCAGGCGCCAGCCTGAGAGTCTGAAAACACGTCACACCAGATGCATGAGAGATGGAAACCTGGGATATTCAGTCGAATCAGATCAAATATGATGCTAAGTTAGTACTAAGTTAAAATATGTTCCGCACTTGTAACATGCACCCATGATTTGGAACAGCAGCATACCTGTCAAGGTTTGGATTTGAAAATAAAGGAAATTTTTTTATAATATAAGGGAGATTTACGGGAAAATACTAATACGGGAGGACGGCGGGAAAGAGAAGTAAAATACGGTAGTTTCCCGGCCAAAACGGGAGACTTGACAGCCTGAGATGGTCAGCAGGCTGTCTCTGGCCACGCCCCCTACACCCTGGCTTTTCCAGCGTGTTCGCGAAAACGACTTCATTATTTATCTGATTGATTTATCGACAGACCATCATACTTTTTAGACGTTATAATTGATCCCCCTCTTACTGTCCATGAGACACATGTTCACTAATGACGAGAACTATTCTATTTTTCATGCCTTCAAATCTTACATTTACAAATCTTGTTCTTGTTCTCTGCTTTCTCGTTCCCGTAGATATATATTATTATTTTTGGTCGGAGGGTCCAGGTTAGCTTATTTCTTATTTCTCAGGTCAGCTGCTCTTGTATTCAGCCTACTAATATATATGGGGCTTGGTACCCAATCTCGGAATGTGGGGATGATGATATCTCCCCCCTGACCTGTCGTCCTGGCTCCCCCTTGTCGTAGCAATCGTGTTGTACCTCATCAATCTCTAGTTGTGATAGCAGTTGTTTCTGGCCACAACCGGGATTCGAACCCCGGTCTCCCGTGTGAAAGGCGGCGATCTTACCACTACACTATCCAGCAACTATATAATACAATATATAAAAAACATAATATAAATATAATATAAATATATAAAATATATAAAATATATTTTTGGCCACAACCGGGATTCGAACCCCGGTCTCCCGTGTGAAAGGCGGCGATCTTACCACTACACTATCCAGCAACTATATAATATAAGGGAGATTTACGGGAAAATACTAATACGGGAGGACGACGGGAAAGAGAAGTAAAATACGGTAGTTTCCCGGCCAAAACGGGAGACTTGACAGCCTGAGATGGCTGTCTCTGGCCACGCCCCCTACAGTCGGTCCGGCCCCTGGCTTTTCCAGCGTGTTCGCGAAAACGACTTCATTTATTTTCTTATTGATTTATCGACAGACCATCATACTTTTTAGACGTTATAATAACAACACTCTATTGATCCCCAAAGAGAGAAATTCTCTCCTTGCCTGCCCCCTCTTACTGTCCATGATACACATTGATTAACTTTGGTCAGCTGGCCGGAGTGAGACGTTCAATTCCCGTAAGATTTCTTTGCGCCAGCCTGAGAGTCTGAAAACACGTCACACCAGATGCATGAGAGATGGAAACCTGGGATATTCAGTCGAATCAGATCAAATATGATGCTAAGTTAGTACTAAGTTAAAATATGTTCCGCACTTGTAACATGCACCCATGATTTGGAACAGCAGCATACCTGTCAAGGTTTGGATTTGAAAATAAAGGAAATTTTCCGGCACCCGCCGTGAGCCATCCCACCACCGCCACCAGGCTCCAGTATCCCTTACATTTTAAGACAGGAAATATAAAATAATATAAATTATATAAAATATAATATAAATATAAATATATAAAATATATAAAATATATAAAATAAATTTTTGGCCACAACCGGGATTCGAACCCGTGTGAAAGGCGGCGATCTTACCACTACACTATCCAGCAACTATATAATATAAGGGAGATTTACGGGAAAATACTAATACGGGAGGACGGCGGGAAAGAGAAGTAAAATACGGTAGTTTCCCGGCCAAAACGGGAGACTTGACAGCCTGAGATGGTCAGCAGGCTGTCTCTGGCCACGCCCCCTACACCCTGGCTTTTCCAGCGTGTTCGCGAAAACGACTTCATTATTTATCGACAGACCATCATACTTTTTAGACGTTATAATAACAACACTGATCCCCCTCTTACTGTCCATGATACACAATGACGAGACACATGTTCACTAATGACGAGAACTATTCTATTTTTCATGCCGGGTCCTTCAAATCTTACTGTTGCTGTGGTGTAGATCAGCTGATCTGTCTTCTACGTACATCTTCTAGTAGACCTTCTGAGGGTACTTCACGCATTCTTGGTCGGAGGGTCCAGGTTTCCAGCTTAGCTTATTTCTTATTTCTCAGGTCAGCTGCTCTTGTATTCAGCCTACTAATATATATGGGGCTTGGTACCCAATCTCGGAATGTGGGGATGATGATATCTCCCCCCTGACCTGTCGTCCTGGCTCCCCCTTGTCGTAGCAATCGTGTTGTACCTCATCAATCTCTAGTTGTGATAGCAGTTGTTTCTGGCCACAACCGGGATTCGAACCCCGGTCTCCCGTGTGAAAGGCAGCGATCTTACCACTACACTATCCAGCAACTATATAATACAATATATAAAAAATATAATATAAATATAATATAAATATATAAAATATATAAAATATATTTTTGGCCACAACCGGGATTCGAACCCCGGTCTCCCGTGTGAAAGGCGGCGATCTTACCACTACACTATCCAGCAACTATATAATATAAGGGAGATTTACGGGAAAATACTAATACGGGAGGACGGCGGGAAAGAGAAGTAAAATACGGTAGTTTCCCGGCCAAAACGGGAGACTTGACAGCCTGAGATGGCTTTTCCAGCGAAAACGACTTCATTATTTATCTGATTGATTTATCGACAGACCATCATACTTTTTAGACGTTATAATAACAACACTCTATTGATCCCCCTCTTACTGTCCATGATACACTAATGACGAGAACTATTCTATTTTTCATGCCGGGTCCTTCAAATCTTACTGTTGCTGTGGTGTAGATCAGCTGATCTGTCTTCTACGTACATCTTCTGAGGGTACTTCACGCATTCTTGGTCGGAGGGTCCAGGTTTCCAGCTTAGCTTATTTCTTATTTCTCAGGTCAGCTGCTCTTGTATTCAGCCTACTAATATATATGGGGCTTGGTACCCAATCTCGGAATGTGGGGAAGATGATATCTCCCCCCTGACCTGTCGTCCTGGCTCCCCCTTGTCGTAGCAATCGTGTTGTACCTCATCAATCTCTAGTTGTGATAGCAGTTGTTTCTGGCCACA
The DNA here is from genome assembly GCF_023856365.1 of Brienomyrus brachyistius. NCBI lineage: Eukaryota > Metazoa > Chordata > Actinopteri > Osteoglossiformes > Mormyridae > Brienomyrus > Brienomyrus brachyistius. The sequence goes on along the minus strand of NW_026042543.1, from coordinate 64,587 downwards.
ACCGGGATTCGAACCCCGGTCTCCCGTGTGAAAGGCGGCGATCTTACCACTACACTATCCAGCAACTATATAATACAATATATAAAAAATATAATATAAATATAATATAAATATATAAAATATATAAAATATATTTTTGGCCACAACCGGGATTCGAACCCCGGTCTCCCGTGTGAAAGGCGGCGATCTTACCACTACACTATCCAGCAACTATATAATATAAGGGAGATTTACGGGAAAATACTAATACGGGAGGACGGCGGGAAAGAGAAGTAAAATACGGTAGTTTCCCGGCCAAAACGGGAGACTTGACAGCCTGAGATGGCTGTCTCTGGCCACGCCCCCTACAGTCGGTCCGGCCCCTGGCTTTTCCAGCGTGTTCGCGAAAACGACTTCATTTATTTTCTTATTGATTTATCGACAGACCATCATACTTTTTAGACGTTATAATAACAACACTCTATTGATCCCCAAAGAGAGAAATTCTCTCCTTGCCTGCCCCCTCTTACTGTCCATGATACACAAGCACATATGTAGAAAAACGTCAGCTTGGAAGCCAAGGCTGGACTTAACCTACTCTATTCTGGTATTCTGTTCTCCCAAGTAAGGCGTGGGTTCGAATCCAACTTCCGACAAAAGTTCTTCAATCGCTACAGCACAATTTGAGCCACTTACGGCTTTAATTGCTTTGTTTTATTTTTGCGTTTCAGGCAAAACTACATAACACTTAAAGACACTACGGGCATGTAAATGGAGAACGAAATTATAGTTATACCGAATCTCCTACACACAATACCAAGGTTACCAACTATACTAACTATATATGGGGCTTGGTACCCAATCTCGGAATGTGGGGATGATGATATATATATTATATAAAATATAATATAAATATAAATATATAAAATATATAAAATATATAAAATATATAAAATATATTTTTGGCCACAACCGGTCAACCGGATTCGAACCCCTGCGGGCGGCGAGAATAGTTTAGCTTAACTTCCCTTAACTTTTCCCATTCATTTTCAATGGTAGTGCTTAACAGTACGGATGTAATATTCTTTCGGCCACTGGTTGATGTTTTGTCGCTGTTTCGACGCCTCCAATGACGTTTTACCCTTATCACTACCGACAGTCGACACAACTGGATTTTGGAAAAGAGCAGCAGAGAGTGAGTAGTATTTCAGTAAATTTGGTGATTCACCTAAAAGAAAAACCGCCCGGTCGAACGGAAAGGACGACTTTCCAAGGTAAACTGAACAGCAATCTTATATTTTCTTAAATATTCCGATGTATTTCACATTCCAAAATCGAACTGGATGCTGTACGTTTTACGGAGCCCCTCGCGAAGCTCTCTGTGTAATGCTGAAGTAGTTATTCACTCGCTCCATAGGTAGCATTGCTTTTGAAATATTTAATAATTAATATTCAATTTTTAATGCACAATTTAAATAAAAACATGTTTGACTTTGGAAATTAAGGCGGGTACCGTTTATAAGAATTCCACTCATCGTGAGGAATCCAAAAGTATCTTTTATTAGTGGCCCGGTAAAGCAGTACATTTATTAAGCTAGACAGTGTCCATTTATGGAAAACGAGTAATTTGCAGTAAAACGAGCATACACTGGTCAAGTAGAATGAGTCTAGGCAGATGAGACAGAATAAACTGGATTACCGTTTATAAACTAACCTTATATATATAGTGTATTATACATATACTAATTCTGCACGTTCCTATATGCAAGGTACTGTGACGGTAACTTTCCTGTAAGTCATTGATATTTAACTACAACTTTTTTATGCATATTGTTTGCTGGCATTGCCGTTAACTTGGATATTAAAGAATTCCTCACATAATCGTTAAGTATTAAACCTACTAAAGTTGTTCAAACAAACCTTGTTTTAGGTTAAAGCAAGTCAGTTAGAAGCTATTACACTTACTTTGCTACCAAATGGCAAAGGTGTCAGATCACAGAATTCTTGTTTATAATTCCATGCCCTTCTGTGTTTCTTTACGCCTGTCAACTACCACCTGTCAAAAGTGAGGATGAGAATTTGGTTGGGTTTGGAGTCCGTGCTGGCAAGACCTGGAAGGATATTTGGGACAGTAGGGATGATGGGTATGAGGCTGTTATCCTCAAACAACAATGCGTACCAGGCAGCAAAATGTACCGACTACAGCAGTACCTGAGGCTGAAGCACAGCAATCTTCAGATGACACTGGAGGCTTCTGCTCCCTCAAGACCAGCACTTCCAGACACTTCTACTAATCCTCCAGGTTGGCTGACAGTTTCATATATGTGGTTCTGTGCATTGATTATGTCTTTTATTCATATCTATTTTGTTTTATAGAAATAGAGGAAGATGAGGAATTGGAGAGGATGATGCTTTGTTGGTCCCCTTCCAAAACCGAAGGCCCGATGAGTGAGAATCTCATATGCATGCACACACACAAACAGTCACTCTTCAGGATTCAGTATAAATTAAGGAATCAATATTATTTGTGGTTCATTTGTGGTTTTTTCACTTTGCTTTCAGGTTTGCAAGTTGTTGGAGTCCATGATGCTAAAGGTTCTTTCCCTTCAATTATGGAGGATAATTCTGGATGTCATGATCAGAATTTTTCATCCAAGTTCTTTATTATTCATCTTGTTTTGGCCACGTTCAGGCCCGTTTTGATGCCTGTGTTCTGTTTGTTCCATTGTTCAAGACTATGCAGCCAGAGATGACCTGGAGGGAGTTTCAAAAATCTCCTTTTTATGAGGCTGAAAAGCAGCGTTGGTCAGCGGAGAGAAAAAAGTAACACACTACCTGCTACTTCAAGAGCAGCGTTATTTGTAAAAATTGTAAATGTTTTCCATATACACTCTGTCCACTTTATTAAGAACAGCTATTTTGTGTCTGGGCTCATTTTTCACTGACAAATAATGCATGGCAACAGGTGGGTTACAATCAGATTGTAAAAATTGCCGCTGTTAGGTAGGTTTTCTTAAAGAAGTGGCAAGCATAGTTTTTTTTTAAAACAAAAAAAGTAAAGATTGTTTTATATTCTTTATAGTTCAGTATTGTTTGAATATACACTTGCAGCATTTTAACATATGGTTAATATGTTCCTTGTTTGTTCCTGATTCTCTAAGGTCATAAATTATCCCTGAGCATCTCTCAAAGTGTGGGGCAGTTACCCCAATGGCTAAATTCCCCATCGTGACCCTTTCAGATCTGTCCTATTAATCATTCCCTATCCACTGGCTAAATCTCTCTTGTCTCATCACCACCTCAACCAGTGTGGTGAGTCTAAGAAAGTGTTACGGCGTCAGTCAGGAGTTTTGGGCACACCTACCTATAGAATTGTTTCTTTGTACTATTCTTTACATTTTGTAATATTTATAAAGACATCATAACTATAAAGTAATACACATGGAATTATGCACTACTCAGAAAAGTTATTTAAAAAAAATAATTTGTTGAATGGTTGAATGGTGTGTGAGTGTGCCCTGCGATGGGCTGGCCCCCCATCCTGGGTTGTTCCCTGCCTCGTGCCCATTGCTTCCGGGATAGGCTCCGGACCCCCGTGACCCAGTAGAATAAGCGGTTTGGAAAATGGATGGATGGATGGATGTATATCTTATCATACCCCTGAGTATGAGAACCTGAGTACTTGTCTCTTTCTGTGTAAATAGACTCAATAAACAATACATTTTATTCATAACTGTCTATGTCTGTTTAATTACCACAGCGACATAAATAAATAAATAAATAAAATTGTAACCATAGTTTTAAGCTGTTTATTAAATACATCAATATCAAGAAAACGAAGAATAATGGATGAATGTGATTACAAGAAATGGAGAAATTTGTTCATGCTTTTTTGAAAACATGCCTCAAAATGATTAGCATTTCAATCTAACTTGAAATGTATCAGAAAAAAAATCATTAACGGAGATTTTGCAGCGCCGGGGAGGGTCTCTTCGCTTCGCAAAAAAAATCCTTCAATTTCATTGGCTGCCACTGTGTTATGGCTATACGCGACCGGCCCCGCTGGGTCTCCCGTGTGAAAGGCGGCGATCTTACCACTACACTATCCAGCAACTATATAATATAAGGGAGATTTACGGGAAAATACTAATACGGGAGGACGGCGGGAAAGAGAAGTAAAATACGGTAGTTTCCCGGCCAAAACGGGAGACTTGACAGCCTGAGATGGCTGTCTCTGGCCACGCCCCCTACAGTCGGTCCGGCCCCTGGCTTTTCCAGCGTGTTCGCGAAAACGACTTCATTATTTATCTGATTGATTTATCGACAGACCATCATACTTTTTAGACGTTATAATAACAACACTCTATTGATCCCCCTCTTACTGTCCATGATACACAATGACGAAACACCGTGAGTCTGTTAATGTGTGACTTAAATGGAACTCATTAATAACCAGTATCACGTAATAACCTGGGTTAGAATAGAAGGCTTGTCCAACGAGCTGCGTCACCAGGTAATGTAAACGATCGGTAGCGAAGCTCCCCTCACGGCCAATGAGAGAGAGTCTCGCGATATTTCAGGCGAATTTGAGGTTTCAGAGCGTAGATCGCACAGGCAGGGATTCTTGTGAGCACTCAATGAACGGAGGCTGAAGTTGTGTAAAAGACATGCATTTATTCCTATAACTAACATAAGACAGACATTACACCTAACAAACAATAAACACGAAATAACGGAGTGGACACAAACAATGTAATCATGAAAATGCAATGACCAGATTTAAAATGAGTAACCTTAAAAGGGAAAATACTGTTCTGCAAAGCAAGCAATTTGTGGAAATACTGTCCTAAAGTAATATAGCAGGTGAATAGGAGTTTAGGTTGTTATAAATGAAAGGAAGTTTGTTTACTTGGTTGCAGAGTGGGGGGGGGGGGTCTTGGCAGTTGGTTGCGGAGGCTGATGAGCTGATGGGTGATGGCACTCAGGGAGGCGCGGTGTTTGCAGCGGTTGTTGGAGTGGAGCCCCTCTGATTCCCTCTCCTGGTGAAGCTTGGGCTTGGTTGCAGTTCTCTGTCCAGCTGGGTCTTCACTGATAGGCTTCAGGAGGGCTTCTTGTGGGCTTCTCTTCTCTTGGGCTGATGTTCTCTGCCTCTCTTCGTGCTGATGGTCTTTTGTTTTCTCCTCCCTTCTGTTTCTCCTCTCCTGGCTTTGTTCTGAGGTGCCAGGTTTTATAGTGTAAAGTTCGTGAATAGGAGTGACCAGGAATTCGACTCCTGGACCAATGGCTGACCATCCATTTGGCGGGCTTTCGGAAGGGGGTCTGTATCAGTCCTTTTGAGATTTATGACCAGAGTGATTTCCCTTGTATTGATGATTTTCGTTAGGCTGGTGTAACTTTTGATATATTCACTTTCGTGGTAACCACTGACCAGATTTGGAAACTGGAGTGATTTTCCATCGGTTTGATACCAAACATGCCATAGCAGCCTAGCGGTTCACACCTCATACCATCTGTAATGATTAATTAATGATTACTTATATTATGTCGTTATGTTATATTACTCACACCTTATTTTATGCCTCACAATCTATATAATTGTAAATATACTGTGTAGCTGCTGGCGCGTTCCAAACTAAATCTCATTGTACTTACAATGTCAATAAAAACATCCATCCATCCATCTAGGCAGGCCAGTGTCGCCTCCATCCTTCCTGAAGTCAGTGATTCCTTTGTCTTTGTGCTGTTTAGTGCCAAATTGTTTGCTGAACTCCAACCTATCAGTTTCTGGACCTCATCTCTGTAAGCTGACTCATAAGAACCAAAGAGATTTACAAATGAGAGGAGGCCATTCGGCCCATCAAGCTCCTTTGAGGAGAACTTAGCTAATAGCTCAAAAATCTTATCTAGCTCTGATTTAAAAGAACCCAGGGTTTTAGCTTGTGTTACAATAACAGGAAGACTATTCCATACTCTAACTACACGCTGTGTACAGAAATGCTTCATCAAATTCGTTTTAAAATGTTCTCCAGCTAATTTCCACTTATGGCCACGAGTTCTGGTATTTAAACTAACATTGAAATAGCCATTTGGCTGAACAGCATCCAGACCTGTTAGAATCTTAAACACCTGGATTATGTCCCCCCTTAGTCTCCTTTGCTCGAGGCTAAACAGATTCAGCTCAGCTAACCTCTCCTCATTAGACATTCCTCTAAGACCAGGAATCATTCTCGTTGCCCTACGTTGCACCTTTTCCAAGGCAGCAATGTCCTTCTTAAGGTATGGTAACCAAACCCGCACACAATATTCTAGGTGGGGTCTTACCAAGGAATTATATTATCGTAGCATCACTTGCCTTGTCTTAAACTCCACACACCTAGAGATGCAATGTGCCTTCTCGCGTGGTGTTCCTGCAGAGGGAGTCTGTGAGTGCTGGAGATTGGGGGAGGGGGCAGTGTGGCTATGTCTGCTCTGTGTTCCTCCAGACGAGCAAAGAAGCTGTTTAGCTCCTTTGCTAAAAGGGCGTTGCTGTTAACAGTGACGGTGTTGTTGCCTTTGAAGTTTGTAATGTGTTGTATTCCCTGCCACACCCACTGTGGGTTGTTGTATGTGAAGTAGACCTCTATTTTCTGTTTCTCTGCCTGCCTGGCAACCTTGATGCCCCTATTCAGGTTAGCTCTGGCTGCACTCTGTGTTCTTGACTGCGCTGTCTTGTCCTGTAGTATTGTATTGTTGCTCTTGTGTTTATCTTGCACTTTCTCCCTCTGTTTGTGCTCCTTTCACTCTGTATAGTTCTATCTTGCCCGCACTTGTGTCATCTTGTGTTGTTTCTGTTTTTCTTCTTTGTGTTGCACCGTGGTCCAGGAGGAACAATGTTTCCTTTCACTGTGTACTGTGTATATTGCTGAAATAACAATAAACCCACTTGACCACCTGCCTCAATTCATCCTGAAGAGTTTTCCAATGTTGTTCAAAGGTCTGTTTGTTTCGAGTGAAGGACACGCCCCTGGACGTGCTGGATAAGGGGACCACAGATCAGTGTCCTCAGTCCTGCTTCTCCCTTCAAAGCTGAGAGGAAGATGACCCGCCTGCTGCTTCTGGTTTTGGCTTATGGAGCTCTGCTTATCTCCACAGAGGCCCAGCAAGATTACCACAGTCTCCCTGCACTCACAAGACGGCCATTAAACTCGCAGTCGAAAATGCTCATCAAGGAACCCGTCAGCACATGAATTTCTATAACATCCAGGGCCGTCCGAAGGTAACTGCTGAGAAAGTGTTTACAAAAGTGTGAAACTTTCATCATCTGCAAGCTGAACTAATGAGTATCACATTGATTTTGATGTTTTAATTTCAATGCATATGATGCTTAATGTCTCTTCACAATGAAAGTGATGGTTGTATATCTCAGCCCTGGTCAATTTTACCTTCTCACAGTTTCTCTCTGAATCTGCTGCAGTCAAGTCTGTGACAGTTTGCCATTTTTTGGGTGATTATTGTTTGTTATATTGCCTTTAAAACAGTTGTAGGCAATTTTGTATATAACGTGTTTATGTGATTTAGATCAGCAGTGAATACATTGACATTGAGATTCTCTTGAGAGCAACAAAATGTCCAAAGTCAACTGCAACAGACCATCGGGCTGACTGTATTTTCATGGACAAGAGGGTAAGTAAAGAGTCACTGTGACTGTGAGCATTGGACATATCAGTTAGCAAATTAATTTAGGTTCATGTTAACTTTTTTGATGCCCTGCGGGGGAAAGTTAGCCAACAATAAAGTAACAAATACATAGGTGGCCTCAAAGAGCCAGTTCCTTCACCTTATTCTCAAATTTTAGTAGGTTTACAGGCTTAAAGGCTGGATTACCAGGCAGAAGCAAATGCTAATCATCTGAGGGGTGACCTGTAGATTATGCTTCGAGCTATGAACCCTAGCTGGCCTTATTTAAAGACCTGTGGGCTGTACTACAAAGCGGGTTTTACATACCCAGAGTTAACTCAATCGAGCCAGGTTAACTAAAACTCATTGTTGAAATCAGCCTTAAATGGCAGTGTGGTGTTTTGTGGTGAAAGGGCAGGACTTAACTCTTGTTTTAATTAGAAAGCCAGTAATTAAACCTGGTCAGAGCAGGGTAGATGTGCAGTGTGAATTACCCTTTAAATTTACCTCTTTAAATAGTGAACTACAGGACCACTTAGCTTGATCGGAGGACAGTATTTTAATACAGAGCAGTGTTCAGTTAAACGGGATTTGTTGTTCATACTTTTAGATGAACTTGCTTTGTATAATATAGCCTTATGGTGACCCTGCTTTGGAAGCTCTTTCCTCTAAAATTGTTCTGTGTCATTAAACCCTGCACTCCAGCAGCTCTGCCTTAAATCATTAGATATATCTTTACTACACCTTCTCTCACTGTATTTATTGCCCACCACTCTTTAAATACTGTTTTTGTGTGTCTGTGTGTTTTTGCAGCCATTCATTAACTGTAGAGTTTGCAGCAGACGGTCTGGTAATGATCTTACACATCCATCAAATGACTGTGTACCAAACAAGAAAGTGGATGAAGTAAGTGTAGAGAGTCTTAGCATTATGGAAATGTAACAGGTGTGTGAATTGTGTCTAAACATGTGGTTAAACTTTGATTGTGTTTGTACATGCAAAAATTTGATCAGAGTACTGTTTATTAATGACAATGTTACTTTTAATCTGAACAACAGTGGCAGCACCAAGGAAAAGCTTGGGGGGGGGGGCTCTAGCTCCTCCTCCAATGACCATAGTACCCCCACAGCACCCCCAAAATATTGGTTTCATTTTTTCTTTAACTATCTGTAAAATCTGTATATTGTGTAAGACATTTTTGCGGTTTTTACAGCATACTTGTAGTGTATTTTTTCTTCAAAGTACACATAGAGGCTCTGTGAGCTAGACGTTAGAATTTCATATTTTATCCTATTTTATCCATGCTGTAGCTTATCGTGCTGTGTGCTTCTATACACCATCTACATAAGCTGAAAAGCTAAAGCACCCGGTCTAAATAATCTCACTCCCCTATAGCACGTGTAGCATTAAGTCACTGGCGCTGCCACTGCTGAATAAACGACTCCAATCTGACTAAACCGCTTAACTTTTCCTCCCCATGTTACATTTCAGGACAAACGACGTAATATGTGTCCTTCTGATAAACCTCTTCTCAGACCTAAAACTGCCTTGGCTTCCAAGGACACTAAAGAAGCTGAAGGAGACCGTCTGGCTGTTTCTGATGGCTGATGGTCCTGCAATGTGGACCAGAGGAGGAAACTGGGAGGGAAAATGCTTTGCTTTATATCATGCCCACCCAAAGCCCCCAGTGAGTAAGCCATAGGCGCCGATAGCATGGAAAAACTCCCAAGAAGGAAGAAACCTTGGGAGGGACCAAACTCAAAGGGGGAGCCCATCCTCCTGGGGCCGGCAAAGTGTAGGTGCAGGATCACAAAAAAACTTGACGAGAGAAACGAGAGAATTCGACTGTCCCTCACAAAAACTGTAAAGTTTTAGTGGCTAAATTGCTTTTTCTATGCCTTTTCAAACAGGAGGAGATTTGTTTGGCTATACGTAGAAATTTTCTATACAATTTAGACAGCACAGAATCATTAACCTACTTTAATGCATTTATTAATACAACCACATATTTCACACATTTTGACATCAGTCATGCAGTGAAGATACAGTCTCTTTATTTCTTGACGCCAACCCTCCCCATTAATCCGGGCTTGGGACCGACACCTAGTTGAGCTGGCTTTCTCCCTTAAGTGGCTGGGTTAGGCTAAACTATGTACATATTTATGAAGACTACTATAAATTTATAAAGACCTCCCTAAATATGTAGTCTAACAAAACGCAGTTTAAAGAAGGTAGCCTACCTGGTAAACAAAGAAATTAAAAGGCCCACAGCATATAATCGGGCTATATCCAAGCAGTTTTTAAGAACGTAACCTACATGGCGAAATTGAATTACTTTCTGGACCAACAAACGCAACCAGACATGAACATTATGCACCTTCCTAGTCTTGATGTATGTCGTCATACAGATGAGGACGTTAAGGCAGCCTTTAGGTCCGACCCATCATGCACTGCAGTTTTTTGCAAATTCCTCAGATGGAAAACCATTAAATACCTCTTCTATTACCTTATATTACCTTATATTCATGTAATAAATATACAAATATCAATTAGTTGGAAATCAGCCAGACAGACGTAATTACTACAAATGGTTTCCACTGTATTTGTGACTCTGAGTGCCGCAGGCTTGGATGCAGTGCCGCACCATTTTGTAAGTAAATTAATAAATATTAATGAGACATCACCTACCACCCTGCAAAAAAGAAATTTGCCGCTCGTCCCCCTGCACATGAACCAACATGGCTGTGTCAACCAGCGGAGCTCCGGAGCCTCTGGAGAAACACGCGGCAAAAAAGGCTCGCATACGGTCTTCCAGAGTTTGGGAATACTTCAGTCATGACACCTTTTCTGCGCCTCTACTGTAGCTGGCGTTAATGACGCTGTTTCAGCCATTTTATATTTTCTGTTTACTTATTCTGTCATGTAAGACTGAGACAAATTATCGTTTACGACTATTCTTACACACTGTAGCCTGACTTGCTGACTTAAGTAAGCTTAACTATAAGCTACCTTTGCTAGTGTTTGTGAATAACATGTTTCTCTAGTTATGAAATTATTCCATGTTTTAGCATCTGTTTCAACATTAAAGTCAAATTGGTATATTGAAATATGTAAAAACTATTGAACTATTAGCTTAAGTCTAACATAGAAAATCCTACTGAATCTCTTAAGATTTTCCTTTTTTGTTAATGCACTAATGTTTAAGAAGTGTCTTAAATTGAATTTCAGATTTGTGTGTGGGTGGGAGTGGGTGAATTGTATTAAATTCATACATTCATTCTTTTGGCTCAGACATTACTGACCTAAAACAAATTGAGGCATTGGGTAAGTGCTTAAATTAGCTACTAAATGGCAAAAAATATTCTAAATATCACATTTTCCATTCTTCGGTATAATTTTAATGAATCACCTATGCTGCCAAACATTAACGCATAGATTGTCACAACACTCTATGTTTTAGTTCTTCTTTATGTGTATAGGACGGTGTGATGGTTCTGGTGGTGGGTGTGGCCGACGCTGCTCGCGATGTTTGGCTATGCTGCAGTCCCAGGGACCAAGTTGGAACACATTTCCACCTTCAAGCTTAGGTGGAAAAACGGCACCGAGACCCAGCAGCAGGACAACTTCTTGTCCAGACAACCAGCCCTGCTTCATCATTGAAGTAAGCCCTGTGAACAGGAGCGAGATGTACTTCTGCAGTGGATGTTATAGCGGAAAGAACATCCCCATCCTCACGTCTGCCGGAGTGCCCCCTCAAGTGGGTGTGTGACTTAACTCGATGGATGAATTGGACAGAATGTACTGTTACTAGAGGTCGACCGATATGGGTTTTTCAAGTCAAGGGTCAGGCGATGGCCGATATATGCTGCTGATTTTTTTTGGCCGATAATTGGACGTTTTCCCCTCTATTTGCATGGTAAAATATCACACTAATAATAACAAACGATACACAAAATTTCTCAATTTAGCATTTATTGAATACTCAACTTGGAAACAATAACACATTTATAAACAATAAAAATAGCAGCATCAGAATCTCTGTTAGTGCACAATATAGCAGCAAACTCCTCATGTTTGACGGAAGGAAATTTGTAAACAATACAAAAAGGAATAAGCATGTTATCTTTAGTTGTAATCCCACTTCCAGTCCCTGAGTCTTACTCACCACACTCATACTTCACAGCAAACAGACAGCAGTTAATTAACCAGAAGAGAAAAATGCAAAAACACAACAGAACTTGTAAATAATAACAAACTAATAGACAATAAAAATAGCAGCATCAGAATCTCTATTAGTGCCAAATATAGCAGCAAACTCCTCATGTCTGACGGAAGGAAAATTTGTAAATACACAAAGGAATGAGCACATCTTCAGTTTTAATCCCATTTCCAGTCCCTGAGTCTTCCTCATCCCACAAGCAGGCAAGGCATGTCACCCCGGTTGTGTGACACTTATTTTATATAATAAAATAAGTGCCCCCTGCGGCCCCAGAGCCCGAGCAGCCGTCTCCGCTGCCTGCAGCTACCGCGCCCACGTCCGAGGCGCTTTCCCTGCCTGCAGCTCCCGGGCAGGCGCCCCCTCTGCAGCCTGCAGCTCCAGTCCCTGGCCCCACTCCAGTCCCTTCTCCCCCTGTGACTCTGGTACCCTCACCCCGACGAGCCCGACCCCGGCCGCAGGTCCTTATGTCTGTGTCCCATAAGGGGAGAGGACACAGACGCACGGCTGGGGTCCCACCCGCCCAGCCCCCTGGCTCGCCCTCCCTCGCCGGCGCTAGGGCTTGGTCGGCACCTGCGGGTCCTGGCCCTCCGGGTCGGCTGTCGTCTGCGGGTCCCCCTCCGCGGCCTCGTCGCCCTGCCTCGGTCCCTCCTCCGGCGTCTTATCGGTTGCCTGCGGGCCCCCCGACGGCGGCTCCTCATTCGCCTGCTGGTCCTCCCGCTCTGGCGTGTCGGAGGACGTCGCCGTCTGCTGCGGCTCCCCCTCTCTCCTTGCCCTCGCCAGGGTCCCTTCCAGCTCCTTCGTCCCCTTCCCTGGTCTCCCCTCCGACTCCCTCCTTCGTCCCTGCGTCTGTCCCTCACCCCGTCTCCTCGGCCCCTCCGGCTCCGGCCTCCCGGCCGCCTGCAGCCCTTCCGGCTGCCTCCCGTCGCCCGCTGGGTCTCCCTCGGGCTCCTCTTGGTTCCCCCTCCTTCTCTCCCTGGCCTCCCGTCTTTGTCCCTCCTGCCTCTGCTCCCCCTCGCTTTGTTCCTCCTGTCTCTGTCCCTCCTCTCTTTGTCCCTCGTCCCTCTGGCTTCTGCTCCTCTTTCCCCGATGTTCCCTTCGTTCACTCCCGGTCCTTTTGTCCTGCCTGTTCCCTCCGTGTCCCCCTTTCTGATCTGTTTCTCTGCCTTTCCTGTCTTATGTCAAGTCTTGTCCTGGCTCCTTCCCCTGTGCCAGTTCTGTCTGTCCGTTCTGTTCCCTGTCCCTCATTAATGAGGTTTTATATAGATATACATATATGCCCGGCTTGTCCGCTCCTCGTGTGTGCCACGCCCCCTGATTACCCACGTGTGCTTCCCTGATCGTCTCCTGCTTTGCCCGATTACTTTGATTAGTCATGACCTATTTTAAGTCCTGGTCTTACCTGTTTGCCCTGTCCGTCATTGTAGTTTGTCAATGCCTGCGTTCCGTCCTGCTCTACCCGCTCCGTTTCCCCGATTAAAGACCCGTTTTCACAAACACAAAAAAAACTATATGTATACATATACATACACTGAACAAAAATATAAACGCAACACTTTTGTTTTTGCTCCCATTTTTCATGAGATGGACTTAAAGATCTACAATTCATTCCAGATACACAATATTACCATTTCTCTCAAACATTTCTCACAAATCAGTCTAAATGTGTGATAGTGAGCACTTCTGCTTTGCTGAGATAATCCATCCCACCTCACAGGTGTGCCACATCAAGATGCTGATCTGACATCATGGGTAGTGCACAGGTGTACCTTATACTGCCCACAATAAAAGGCCACCCTGGAATGTGCAGTTTTGTCTCACAGCAAAATGCCACAGATGCCACAAGCATTGAGGGAGCGTGCAATTGGCATGCTGACAGCAGGAATGTCAACCAGATCTGTTGCTCGTGCATTGAATGTTCATTTCTCAACCATAAGCCGTCTCCAAAGGCGTTTCAGAGAATATGGCAGTACATCCAACCGGCCTCACAACCGCAGACCACGTGTAACCACACCAGCCCAGGACCTCCACATCCAGCAGGTTCACCTCCAAGATCGTCTGAGACCAGCCACTCAGACAGATGATGCACGGCCCCATGTTGCAAGGATCTGTACACAGTTCTTGGAAGCTGAAAATGTCCCAGTTCTTGCATGGCCAGCATACTCACCGGACATGTCACCCGTTGAGCATGTTTGGGATGTGCTTGACCGGCGTATACGACAGCGTGTACCAGTTCCCACTAATATCCAACAACTTCGCACAGCCATTGAAGAGGAGTGGACCAACATTCCACAGGCCACAATTGACAATCTGATAAACTCTATGCGAAGAAGATGTGTTGCATTGTATGAGGCAAATGGTGGTCACACCAGATACTGACCGGTTCTGAGTCCCCAGACCCCCAATAAAGCAAAAAACTGCACATTCCAGGGTGGCCATTTATTGTGGGCAGTATAAGGTACACCTGTGCACTACCCATGATGTCAGATCAGCATCTTGATGTGGCACACCTGTGAGGTGGGATGGATTATCTCAGCAAAGCAGAAGTGCTCACTATCACACATTTAGACTGATTTGTGAGAAATGTTTGAGAGAAATGGTAATATTGTGTATCTGGAATGAATTGTAGGTCTTTAAGTCCATCTCATGAAAAATGGGAGCAGAAACAAGAGTGTTGCGTTTATATTTTTGTTCAGTATATATATTTATGGGTGTATCGAGACTAGATGGTCAGTATGGATAACTAAGGTGCACTAAAACTGGGTGAGCAGGCAAGGCATGTCACCCAGGTTGTGTGACAATTATTTTATATAAATGTATATATGTATATATATATTCCATCCACCATCCCTCCTTTACGGAGAACTGCGTTATTTTTCTTTTTTATTGCTAATAAAAAAACTATATATATATACATATATATTTATGGGTGTATCGAGACTAGATGGTCATTATGAATAACTAAGGTGCACTAAAATTGGGTGAGCAGGCAAGGCATGTCACCCCGGTTGTGTGACAATTATTTTATATATATATTCCATCCACCATCCCTCCTTTACGGAGGACTGCTTTATTTTTAATATCCATTGCGAAAAAAAAACACAAGAAAAAGAAAAAATATCTATATATATACATATATATATATATATATATATATGGGTGTGTCGAGACTAGATGGTCAGTATGGATAACTAAAGTGCACTAAAATTGGGTGAGCAGGCAAGGCATGTCACCCAGGTTGTGTGACAATTATTTTATATATATGTATATATATATTCCATCCACCATCCCTCCTTTATGGAGAACTGCGCTATTTTTATTGTCTATTGCAAAAAAAAAAAAAAAAAAAAACAATACATATATATACATATATATTTATGGGTGTATCGAGACTAGATGGTCATTATGAATAACTAAGGTGCACTAAAATTGGGTGAGCAGGCAAGGCATGTCACCCCGGTTGTGTGACAATTATTTTATATATATATTCCATCCACCATCCCTCCTTTACGGAGAACTGCGTTATTTTTATTGTCCATTGCGAAAAAAAAAAAACTATATATATACATATATATTTATGGGTGTATCGAGACTAGTTGGTCATTATGGATAACTAAGTTGCACTAAAATTGGGTGAGCAGGCAAGGCATGTCACCCAGGTTGTGTGACAATTATTTTATATATATGTATGTATATATTCCATCCACCATCCCTCCTTTACGGAGAACTGCGTTATTTTTCTTTTCTATTGCTAATAAAAAAACTATATATATGTACATATATATATATATATTTATGGGTGTATCGAGACTAGTTGGTCATTATGGATAACTAAGGTGCACTAAAATTGGGTGAGCAGGCAAGGCATGTCTCCCCAGTTGTGTGACAATTATTTTATATAAATGTATATATATATTCCCTCCACCACCCCTCCTTTACGGAGGACTGCTTTATTTTTAATATCCATTGCGAAAAAAAAACACAAGAAAAAGAAAAAATATCTATATATATACATATATATATATATATATATATATATATATATATATATGGGTGTGTCGAGACTAGATGGTCAGTATGGATAACTGAGGTGCACTAAAATTGGGTGAGCAGGCAAGGCATGTCACCCAGGTTGTGTGACAATTATTTTATATATATGCATATACATATTCCATCCACCATCCCTCCTTTACGGAGAACTGCGTTATTTTTATTGTCTATTGCAAAAAAAAAACAGAAAAACTATATATATATATATATATATATATATATATATATATATATATATATATATATATATATATATATATATATATATATATATATATATATACATATATATTCATGGGTGTATCGAGACTAGATGGTCATTATGGATAACTAAAGTGCACTAAAATTGGGTGAGCAGGCAAGGCATGTCACCCAGGTTGTGTGACAATTATTTTATATAAATGTATATATATATATATATATATTCCATCCACCATCCCTCCTTTACGGAGAACTGCGTTATTTTTCTTTTCTATTGCTAATAAAAAAACTATATATATATACATATATATTTATGGGTGTATCGAGACTAGATGGTCATTATGAATAACTAAGGTGCACTAAAATTGGGTGAGCAGGCAAGGCATGTCACCCCGGTTGTGTGACAATTATTTTATATATATATTCCATCCACCATCCCTCCTTTACGGAGGACTGCTTTATTTTTAATATCCATTGCGAAAAAAAAACACAAGAAAAAGAAAAAATATCTATATATATATACATATATATATATATATATATATATATATATATATGGGTGTGTCGAGACTAGATGGTCAGTATGGATAACTAAAGTGCACTAAAATTGGGTGAGCAGGCAAGGCATGTCACCCAGGTTGTGTGACAATTATTTTATATAAATGTATATATATATATATATATATATATATATATATATATATATATATATATATATATATATATTCCATCCACCATCCCTCCTTTACGGAGAACTGCGTTATTTTTCTTTTCTATTGCTAATAAAAAAACTATATATATGTACATATATATATATATATATGGGTGTATCGAGACTAGTTGGTCATTATGGATAACTAAGTTGCACTAAAATTGGGTGAGCAGGCAAGGCATGTCACCCAGGTTGTGTGACAATTATTTTATATATATATGTATATATATATTCCCTCCACCACCCCTCCTTTACGGAGGACTGCTTTATTTTTAATATCCATTGCGAAAAAAAAACACAAGAAAAAGAAAAAATATCTATATATATATACATATATATATATATATATATATATATATATATATATATATATGGGTGTGTCGAGACTAGATGGTCAGTATGGATAACTAAGGTGCACTAAAATTGGGTGAGCAGGCAAGGCATGTCACCCAAGTTGTGTGACAATTATTTTATATATATGTATATATATATTCCATCCACCATCCCTCCTTTATGGAGAACTGCGTTATTTTTATTGTCTATTGCAAAAAAAAAAACAAAAAAAACTATATATATATACATATATATTTATGGGTGTATCGAGACTAGATGGTCATTATGAATAACTAAGGTGCACTAAAACTGGGTGAGCAGGCAAGGCATGTCACCCAGGTTGTGTGACAATTATTTTATATATATGTATATATATATTCCATCCACCATCCCTCCTTTATGGAGAACTGCGTTATTTTTATTGTCTATTGCAAAAAAAAAAACAAAAAAAACTATATATATATATACATATATATATATGGGTGTATCGAGACTAGAAGGTCATTATGCATAACTAAAGTGCACTAAAATTGGGTGAGCAGGAAAGGCATGTCACCCCAGTTGTGTGACAATTATTTTATATATATGTATATATATATATATATTCCCTCCACCACCCCTCCTCTACGGAGGACTGCTTTATTTTTATTTCCATTGCAAAAATAAAAAATTTTAAAACACAAAAAAAAAAAAAACGAAAATAATAATAATAAAAATAATTTTGAATGTGTATTCAAATAAGTTTGAATGTGTGTGAACTATATATAAATATATATATACACATGCATATACAGAAATATATACACACACACACATATATATATATACACACACACACACAGACACACACTCACATAAACACATACACACACTGTGTACAGTCTTATGCAAAGGTTTGGCACCCCTTGACAAATAACATCTTTTCAATTACAAAAGCAACAATATCAGTTAATACAGTCTCTTTAGGAACTGGGGGAAAAATACACAATATTTTCAGCAAACATTGATGAATAGTTACTTTTTATGCCATAAATTGAACAAAATTACAAAATAAAAACATTATTATGGCACTCTGCAAAAGTTTGGGCACCCTACGTAATCAGTACTTAGTAACACCTCCTCTGCCAGATATCACAGCTTACAAGCGCTTCTTATAGCCAGCTGAAAGGCTTTCAGTTCTTGTACTTGGGATTTTCTCACATTCTTCCTTGCAAAAGGCTTCTAGTTCTGTAATATTCTAATATATCAAGGGCTGTATTGTCAAATAGGAGATCGGCAGCATTCTCCCACCTGAGAAAACTGTACTACAATGCCCTTGATAGTGTGTAGAAACACACTCGTCAGCTCTAGTCCTCCTGTAACAACGCAAAAGGACTGGCAACCCTCAGGTATTTATGCGTGCGATTGTATGATAAATTCACCCTGACAGTCTCACACTTCTCTTGGTACCAACAGGTCTCATGGAATATATAAAAGGCAACTGCAACAATTATACTCGGCACTAAACATCGAGGCACGGAAATGCAGCAGAGCTTGTGTATTTCTCAGGATGCATTCTAGTAAAATGCCCGGAAAATGAGCTAAAGACATATTTCAAGGGGCACTATATAAAACCGATGGAAATTTTACTGATTAAATAAAAGGAAAAGCATCGTTTGAAAAATCACAAATGTTTCTAAGATTCAATGCATCGCTTTTTGACCACATCATAGCGATGAACACATCATTGTTCCTGACAATGTCCTAATACAGAAATAAAACTTTATGTTGGTAAACTCAAAAAGCCTTCAGCTGTCACACTGGCTAACGATCTCAAACGATTATAAAGCAGCATTTTGAAAAGCGCTGTTTTAAAATAACAGATACAACACTTACCTTGTCTTCTGGCCAAATGCTTTTCACGGCTTGGCACTCCAACGGTGCTGAAACGAAATTTGTATTTCCTCCTACCTCGTTGGCCCTTCAGTTCTTCTTTTCTCCCTTTGGATGTTTTTTTCCTTCTTCTTTGGATATTGTTTTTTATTTTTGTTTGTTTTTTTTTACTTTGCATGTTTTTCCTTCTTCGGATATTATTTTTTTGGCTTATTTTTTTAGACGATGTTTTTTTCGTCTTCTTTAAAAATTGATTTTTTTCGTCTTCTTTAAATATTGTTTTTTTTTTCATCCTTTTGATGTTGTTTTACGGAACAAGAGCCGTACAGTGCTACTCTATCAGGAGGTAGCGCCAACTGAACGCCTTGAAGCAGTACCCAGCTCTTTTATAGGGAGCGTCAACCCGAAGTCAAGTTCTAGAACGTTGCACTCACTTTTCATTGGTTTCCCAGCTATGCTGTCAGAATAATGTTTGCTGATTGGTCGAAAATTTTAAAACGTACCCGAGTACTGTAAAAAAAACTCAAGATCTTGCTACCCTACGGAGCACCCATAAGGTGATTTTTTTTATACGTTATATGCAGCTATTTGTAGCAGGCCGTAATTAGACTAATCCACCCTTTGTCAATAAAGCCAACAAGAGAACAGGTTGCCCAAAGTTTGCTCAGGTACACGCCACAGCACAACCTTAAAAACACATCCAGCACAAATCACACTAGTGAATGACACAGCAAATCACAGCAATAAAAAAGACCCCTATGGGCAATCCAGCACCCAGACTACAGGTGCCAAAAGGCCCAGCCTGCCTAATAATGAACCCAAAATATACATACAACAAAGAAAAAGACACAAACAAAAAAGAAAATAAAACTAGCCAGCTGCTCCCACTAAACCCCGCTCCCGAGGCCACTAAGCCGGCTGGCTTGATAATACACGATACAACCTCAGATAAAACATATTAAAGCAACACCAGGGAGGTTTACAACCTGATCCTTAAAATTATCGACCCGTAATTCCACCTTGAAAACCCCTAAAGAACAGTAGTTTACCCCATGACTCACTGCCCCATTCAAACAAAAAAAAAACAGGTTTTTGGGGTAACCTTTAGGTCAGCTCTTCAAAACCAGGTATGAGGACTCTTCAGCTAATCAGTCCTCTAATTAGAAATCTAATTAGGGAGTTGCAGCGAAAACCTGCATACACACCGGCCCTTTGCGGATAAGATTGTTCACCCCTGAAACAAGCAAACAGAAAGGCTGCTACACTGCAAATTCAATATGCCCGCCGATGCTCCACCAAATCTATCAGGACCCTGCCTGTCTTTCCCGTGCCTGCTCCTTTGCCAATATGCCCTACCATCGGAACATGCACAGCCATCTCGCCCCGGCTATGCCTCCAGTCCGAACTGCAGTTCCTATACCTGCCTATAATTGCCTGGCTACAATCCATCCCCCAAAATGAAATTGATGACCCAACGA
The DNA here is from genome assembly GCF_023856365.1 of Brienomyrus brachyistius. Classification (NCBI taxonomy): domain Eukaryota; kingdom Metazoa; phylum Chordata; class Actinopteri; order Osteoglossiformes; family Mormyridae; genus Brienomyrus; species Brienomyrus brachyistius. Next base: position 44,090 of record NW_026042543.1, on the reverse strand, counting down.
TCACAGCTAAGAATTCTATCCCCAAACCACTGGTCTTCCTCCCCAACCGAACGATCATTCACTGACCGTGGTAACTTATAAGGGTTGGTATGATGACCAGTGGTGGACCTCACCGAACGTTTAACTGGTCTCTACACCTCGGGGGGGACATAACCTCCTCCATTATACGAGGCCTACTTGTGGATGCTCTATTGCGACCCCTCCCACCAGCCCTGTCCCCGTAAAATCACAGAGTCCTCATCCGATTCCATTTCTGTTGCCCCTGTGGGCAACCCAGACTCAGGAGACATTACCAGAACATCTTCCCCTGACATAACAACCCCCTGTGGTACTGGACGCAACTCTGTTCGGTGAACTTGACGGACAACCCCGTCCCCCTCCATTGGAGTTGCAGAGTAAACTGCACCCTGATCTTGGGGACACCGAACTACCATATACAAACAGGCATCCCAATGATCCTGTATTTTACCTCGAACATGGTTCCGCAAACACACCAGCTGACCTTCATCAAACCCCTAATCATTAACCAACTCATTGTGTTTCCGATTTCGTGGTGTGGCTTGTTCCTCCAACTAAGCCTTCACATACTCTTGAAGCACCTGCAAACTTTCCTGATGGTTTTGTACCCATTCCTCCAAAGGTCCACCATACTGACTGATCCCGGCAGGAGCCTGAAGATAGTGTATCGGTAATCGAGGCTCACAGCCAGACCTTAAATAAAAAGGCATCATCCAGTCATTTGGTGGGGTGTAGTATTGTAAGCTTCTCTGCTGGAGGAAGTGTGTGAAGCAAATTGTGCAAAAAAAATATTAAAGCAACACCAGGGAGGTTTACATCTAGATCCTTAAAATGATCGACCTGCAATTCCACCTTGAAAATCCAATTACCATATAAAGGATACAAGATGTAAAGATGACAAATGACATGGCACACATTTGTTGTTTAGACTGTTGTGTCAGGTTAATTGAAAGCTGAAGGATCTTAGTGTTTACTAGTCTAAGTAACAGAATGTCTAAACACTGTGCTTGCCTTTATGGGTTTTTAAGCAGAACATATAGGTATAGAAACATATTAACATTACGTTTCACGATTCACTGACTGGAGAATAGGAGAATATACACATCAATATTACTACTTAAGTTAACTAACCCTAATCCCAACCCCTATTGGCACGGAGCCCGCCAGGGTTCAGGTGAGATATAAATCTGTAATCTGTATCAATGGTTTTGCTATCCATACCCACCCTATTAATGTTAGCTTCCCAGGGTTTCTTGTTAGACAAGCTCTGTGTCTCTCTATACCCCCATTTACTGCACGACTGATTGTCCATTTATAAAGAATCAAATAGGGTGAAGATGGTTTTAGTTTACAATTACTCTGGAAGGTGACCAGATTAAAAAAAACTAAATACCATGCCTACGTGTATGTAATCTCCATCACAGTCCCCATTTTCCCCATAATCCTCGTTTTGATAGTGCCAATTTGTGTAATGTGAGTTTTTTTTTTTTTTTAAAAACTGTTATAGAAGAACATACTGGATGCCACATGTGTACAATTACCCCTTTCTAATTAGTGGGGTCCGTTGTGTCAGCTACAGCCTTTACTAACATACACATAAGTATACAGTCTTACAGCACTTTTGTTTTCCTTTTGTATTTAATGGTTTTCCATTTAGGGGGCAGCATGGTGGTGCAGTGGTTAGCACTGTTGCCTCACACCTCTAGGGCCCGGGTTCGAGTCTCCACCTGGGTCACATGTGTGTGGAGTTTGCATGTTCTACCCATGTCATCGTGGGGTTTCCTCCGGGTACTCTGGTTTCCCCCACAGTCCAAAAACATGCTGAGGCTAATTGGAGTTGCTAAATTGCCCATAGGAGTGTATGCGTGAGTGAATAGTGTGTGAGTGTGCCCTGCGATGGGCTGGCCCGCCATCCTGAGTTGTTCCCTGTCTCGTGCCCATTGCTTCCGGGATAGGCTCCAGACCCCCCGCGATCCAGTAGGATAAGCGGTTTGGAAAATGGATGGATGGATGGATGGACAGTTTTCCATTTGAGGAATTAGCAAAAAACTGCAGTGCATGATGGGTAGGATCTAAAGGCTGCCTAACGCCCTTAATTTGTTTGCAATTTCGCCAGGTAGGCTACCTTCTTTAAACTGCGTTTTGCTAGACTACACATTTCGAGATGTTTTATTGTAGTCTTGGTAAATATATATATATAGTTTAGCCTAACCCAGCCACTTAAGGGAGCAAGCCAGCTCAGGTAGGTGCCAGTCCCAAGCCCGGATTAATGGAGAGGGTTGGCGTCAAGAAATAAAGAGAAATAAAGACAACTAATACTCCTAGTTTGCGAGATCTGACTGCAATGGCAGCACTGCTACAAGGGTGTGGATAAATCTATACAAATATCACCTGCATGCACATTACTTCTTTTACAATAACCAACTCCTGATCCATACTGTTAGTCGTGAAAAAAAAAACTATCGTGTACATAGAGGCCCTGTGTAAAAAGATAACTGCCAAGGAAAAGATCAAAAACATTTATTTCAAGGATACAAAGTTTTTATGGTCATGTACAGTGTACAGTGCAATTCTTATTTGATTAACTTGAATGTCTCCACAGACTAGACGATTAAACAAATAAAGCAGCGCAACATTACAATAACTAATAACAAATAAACAAAGCTCACGAGTACTATTACAGTATTTATATCATTTATTTAAACTTAATTTTACCAGGTAAATTAACTACAAAGCAGTTACCACTGCTTTACCTGCTTCTCGGGAGAAATAGCAGATATACGTCATGTATGTGACTAAATTCTTAAGCCAATAAGGGCAAAGTTGTGTCGTAATGGAGGCGGATCCAGTTTGTGCAGCCGGTTAAAGACACTACGGGCATGTAAATGGAGAACGAAATTATAGTTATACCGAATCTCCTACACACAATACCAAGGTTACCAACTTTGGTCAGCTGACCGGAGTGAGACGTTCAATTCCCGTAAGATTTCTTTGCGCCAGCCTGAGAGTCTGAAAACACGTCACACCAGATGCATGAGAGATGGAAACCTGGGATATTCAGTCGAATCAGATCAAATATGATGCTAAGTTAGTACTAAGTTAAAATATGTTCCGGACTTGTAACATGCACCCATGATTTGGAACAGTCAGCAGGCTGTCTCTGGCCACGCCCCCTACACTCGGTCCGGCCCCTGGCTTTTCCTGAATTCTGATTCCTTTAGATAAACATTGACTTCATTGATATTGTTATTGATTTATCGACAGACCATCATACTTTTTAGACGTTATAATAACAACACTCTATTGATCCCCAAAGAGAGAAATTCTCTCCTTGCCTGCCCCCTCTTACTGTCCATGATACACAAGCACATATGTAGAAAAACGTCAGCTTGGAAGCCAAGGCTGGACTTAACCTACTCTATTCTGGTATTCTGTTCTCCCAAGTAAGGCATCCCAAGTTCGAATCCAACTTCCGACAAAAGTTCTTCAATCGCTACAGCACAATTTGAGCCACTGATCGGCTTTAATTGCTTTGTTTTATTTTTGCGTTTCAGGCAAAACTACATAACACTTAAAGACACTTCGGGCATGCAAATGGAGAACGAAATTATAGTTATACCGAATCTCCTACACACAATACCAAGGTTACCAACTTTGGTCAGCTGGCCGGAGTGAGACGTTTCTCAGGCGCCAGCCTGAGAGTCTGAAAACACGTCACACCAGATGCATGAGAGATGGAAACCTGGGATATTCAGTCGAATCAGATCAAATATGATGCTAAGTTAGTACTAAGTTAAAATATGTTCCGCACTTGTAACATGCACCCATGATTTGGAACAGCAGCATACCTGTCAAGGTTTGGATTTGAAAATAAAGGAAATTTTCCGGCACCCGCCGTGAGCCATCCCACCACCGCAACCAGGCTCCAGTATCCCTTACATTTTAAGACAGGAAATATAAAATAATATAAATTATATAAAATATAATATAAATATAAATATATAAAATATATAAAATATATAAAATATATTTTTGGCCACAACCGGGATTCGAACCCCGGTCTCCCGTGTGAAAGGCGGCGATCTTACCACTACACTATCCAGCAACTATATAATATAAGGGAGATTTACGGGAAAATACTAATACGGGAGGACGGCGGGAAAGAGAAGTAAAATACGGTAGTTTCCCGGCCAAAACGGGAGACTTGACAGCCTGAGATGGCTGTCTCTGGCCACGCCCCCTACAGTCGGTCCGGCCCCTGGCTTTTCCAGCGTGTTCGCGAAAACGACTTCATTTATTTTCTTATTGATTTATCGACAGACCATCATACTTTTTAGACGTTATAATAACAACACTCTATTGATCCCCAAAGAGAGAAATTCTCTCCTTGCCTGCCCCCTCTTACTGTCCATGATACACAAGCACATATGTAGAAAAACGTCAGCTTGGAAGCCAAGGCTGGACTTAACCTACTCTATTCTGGTATTCTGTTCTCCCAAGTAAGGCGTGGGTTCGAATCCAACTTCCGACAAAAGTTCTTCAATCGCTACAGCACAATTTGAGCCACTTACGGCTTTAATTGCTTTGTTTTATTTTTGCGTTTCAGGCAAAACTACATAACACTTAAAGACACTACGGGCATGTAAATGGAGAACGAAATTATAGTTATACCGAATCTCCTACACACAATACCAAGGTTACCAACTATACTAACTATATATGGGGCTTGGTACCCAATCTCGGAATGTGGGGATGATGATATATATATTATATAAAATATAATATAAATATAAATATATAAAATATATAAAATATATAAAATATATTTTTGGCCACAACCGGTCAACCGGATTCGAACCCCTGCGGGCGGCGAGAATAGTTTAGCTTAACTTCCCTTAACTTTTCCCATTCATTTTCAATGGTAGTGCTTAACAGTACGGATGTAATATTCTTTCGGCCACTGGTTGATGTTTTGTCGCTGTTTCGACGCCTCCAATGACGTTTTACCCTTATCACTACCGACAGTCGACACAACTGGATTTTGGAAAAGAGCAGCAGAGAGTGAGTAGTATTTCAGTAAATTTGGTGATTCACCTAAAAGAAAAACCGCCCGGTCGAACGGAAAGGACGACTTTCCAAGGTAAACTGAACAGCAATCTTATATTTTCTTAAATATTCCGATGTATTTCACATTCCAAAATCGAACTGGATGCTGTACGTTTTACGGAGCCCCTCGCGAAGCTCTCTGTGTAATGCTGAAGTAGTTATTCACTCGCTCCATAGGTAGCATTGCTTTTGAAATATTTAATAATTAATATTCAATTTTTAATGCACAATTTAAATAAAAACATGTTTGACTTTGGAAATTAAGGCGGGTACCGTTTATAAGAATTCCACTCATCGTGAGGAATCCAAAAGTATCTTTTATTAGTGGCCCGGTAAAGCAGTACATTTATTAAGCTAGACAGTGTCCATTTATGGAAAACGAGTAATTTGCAGTAAAACGAGCATACACTGGTCAAGTAGAATGAGTCTAGGCAGATGAGACAGAATAAACTGGATTACCGTTTATAAACTAACCTTATATATATAGTGTATTATACATATACTAATTCTGCACGTTCCTATATGCAAGGTACTGTGACGGTAACTTTCCTGTAAGTCATTGATATTTAACTACAACTTTTTTATGCATATTGTTTGCTGGCATTGCCGTTAACTTGGATATTAAAGAATTCCTCACATAATCGTTAAGTATTAAACCTACTAAAGTTGTTCAAACAAACCTTGTTTTAGGTTAAAGCAAGTCAGTTAGAAGCTATTACACTTACTTTGCTACCAAATGGCAAAGGTGTCAGATCACAGAATTCTTGTTTATAATTCCATGCCCTTCTGTGTTTCTTTACGCCTGTCAACTACCACCTGTCAAAAGTGAGGATGAGAATTTGGTTGGGTTTGGAGTCCGTGCTGGCAAGACCTGGAAGGATATTTGGGACAGTAGGGATGATGGGTATGAGGCTGTTATCCTCAAACAACAATGCGTACCAGGCAGCAAAATGTACCGACTACAGCAGTACCTGAGGCTGAAGCACAGCAATCTTCAGATGACACTGGAGGCTTCTGCTCCCTCAAGACCAGCACTTCCAGACACTTCTACTAATCCTCCAGGTTGGCTGACAGTTTCATATATGTGGTTCTGTGCATTGATTATGTCTTTTATTCATATCTATTTTGTTTTATAGAAATAGAGGAAGATGAGGAATTGGAGAGGATGATGCTTTGTTGGTCCCCTTCCAAAACCGAAGGCCCGATGAGTGAGAATCTCATATGCATGCACACACACAAACAGTCACTCTTCAGGATTCAGTATAAATTAAGGAATCAATATTATTTGTGGTTCATTTGTGGTTTTTTCACTTTGCTTTCAGGTTTGCAAGTTGTTGGAGTCCATGATGCTAAAGGTTCTTTCCCTTCAATTATGGAGGATAATTCTGGATGTCATGATCAGAATTTTTCATCCAAGTTCTTTATTATTCATCTTGTTTTGGCCACGTTCAGGCCCGTTTTGATGCCTGTGTTCTGTTTGTTCCATTGTTCAAGACTATGCAGCCAGAGATGACCTGGAGGGAGTTTCAAAAATCTCCTTTTTATGAGGCTGAAAAGCAGCGTTGGTCAGCGGAGAGAAAAAAGTAACACACTACCTGCTACTTCAAGAGCAGCGTTATTTGTAAAAATTGTAAATGTTTTCCATATACACTCTGTCCACTTTATTAAGAACAGCTATTTTGTGTCTGGGCTCATTTTTCACTGACAAATAATGCATGGCAACAGGTGGGTTACAATCAGATTGTAAAAATTGCCGCTGTTAGGTAGGTTTTCTTAAAGAAGTGGCAAGCATAGTTTTTTTTTAAAACAAAAAAAGTAAAGATTGTTTTATATTCTTTATAGTTCAGTATTGTTTGAATATACACTTGCAGCATTTTAACATATGGTTAATATGTTCCTTGTTTGTTCCTGATTCTCTAAGGTCATAAATTATCCCTGAGCATCTCTCAAAGTGTGGGGCAGTTACCCCAATGGCTAAATTCCCCATCGTGACCCTTTCAGATCTGTCCTATTAATCATTCCCTATCCACTGGCTAAATCTCTCTTGTCTCATCACCACCTCAACCAGTGTGGTGAGTCTAAGAAAGTGTTACGGCGTCAGTCAGGAGTTTTGGGCACACCTACCTATAGAATTGTTTCTTTGTACTATTCTTTACATTTTGTAATATTTATAAAGACATCATAACTATAAAGTAATACACATGGAATTATGCACTACTCAGAAAAGTTATTTAAAAAAAATAATTTGTTGGGGGGGACAATTCTGTTGGAACTCAGAAGGTTGCCGGTTCAAATCCCAGGGCTGGCCGAGTGATCCCACCATTGGGCCCTTGAGCAAGGCCCTTAACCCCAGCTGCTCCAGGGACTGACTGATCCTGCTTTCTACTTTATACTAGTTTAATGAGGTGGCCTCCTGGAATGCTTTTCCAGCTCTCCTGAAGGAGCCGTCTCATATATGCTGAGCACTCAGCCGATTTTCTTTAACTCTCTGGTCAGACTCCTTGAAAAACATTTCTACTGGGTTTAGCTCAAGTATCCAGGTAATATGACCCAGTCCCTTTGTAGGCAGAGTGGTGTGTCCAAATTACTGACTGGTACTGTATGTCTAACTATCTGACAGTTGTTAAAATGCTGCAGCATCACTGTTAGTATTGTCATAACAATGCTATTTTTAATTATGCTTTTTGTTTTGATTCAGGATTCAATGAGTCATTTGTTAACATGCTACAAAATGCATGCATTAACACTGCTGTTTAAGAAAATTAATCATTTCATCTATTTAATATTTGACATACACTACCGTTCAATTATATACCCTGTGACAAGACTTGATTGGGGTCAGTTTTATCCTACAAAAGGATAATGACCCAAACCAAACCTCCAAAATGTGTTAGCAATATTTAAAGAATAAGCAGTCAGACATACCAGGAGATTGATGCAGAGGACTGCCAGTTGCTGATAATAGGCCTCTATATGTAGATGTGGATAAAATTTTGTGAATTGCATGAAAATGTGTTTTTCTTTGGAAAACAAAGAAATTTGCATGTGATCCCAAACTTTTGAGCGGTAATGTATATCTTGGGGGTGGCATGGTGGTGCAGTGGTTAGCACTGTTGCCTCACACCTCTGGGACCCAGGTTTGAGTCGCCGCCTGTGTCACATGTGTGTGGAGTTTGCATGTTCTCCCCATGTCGTCGTGGGGGGTACTCCGGTTTCCCCCCACAGTCCAAAAACATGCTGAGGCTAATTGGAGTTGCTAAATTGCCCATAGGTGTGCATGTGAGAGTGAATGGTGTGTGAGTGTGCCCTGCGATGGGCTGGCCCCCCATCCTGGGTTGTTCCCTGCCTCGTGCCCATTGCTTCCGGGATAGGCTCCGGACCCCCGTGACCCAGTAGAATAAGCGGTTTGGAAAATGGATGGATGGATGGATGTATATCTTATCATACCCCTGAGTATGAGAACCTGAGTACTTGTCTCTTTCTGTGTAAATAGACTCAATAAACAATACATTTTATTCATAACTGTCTATGTCTGTTTAATTACCACAGCGACATAAATAAATAAATAAATAAATAAAATTGTAACCATAGTTTTAAGCTGTTTATTAAATACATCAATATCAAGAAAACGAAGAATAATGGATGAATGTGATTACAAGAAATGGAGAAATTTGTTCATGCTTTTTTGAAAACATGCCTCAAAATGATTAGCATTTCAATCTAACTTGAAATGTATCAGAAAAAAAATCATTAACGGAGATTTTGCAGCGCCGGGGAGGGTCTCTTCGCTTCGCAAAAAAAATCCTTCAATTTCATTGGCTGCCACTGTGTTATGGCTATACGCGACCGGCCCCGCTGGGTCTCCCGTGTGAAAGGCGGCGATCTTACCACTACACTATATAATATAAGGGAGATTTACGGGAAAATACTAATACGGGAGGACGGCGGGAAAGAGAAGTAAAATACGGTAGTTTCCCGGCCAAAACGGGAGACTTGACAGCCTGAGATGGCTGTCTCTGGCCACGCCCCCTACAGTCGGTCCGGCCCCTGGCTTTTCCAGCGTGTTCGCGAAAACGACTTCATTTATTTTCTTATTGATTTATCGACAGACCATCATACTTTTTAGACGTTATAATAACAACACTCTATTGATCCCCAAAGAGAGAAATTCTCTCCTTGCCTGCCCCCTCTTACTGTCCATGATACACAAGCACATATGTAGAAAAACGTCAGCTTGGAAGCCAAGGCTGGACTTAACCTACTCTATTCTGGTATTCTGTTCTCCCAAGTAAGGCGTGGGTTCGAATCCAACTTCCGACAAAAGTTCTTCAATCGCTACAGCACAATTTGAGCCACTTACGGCTTTAATTGCTTTGTTTTATTTTTGCGTTTCAGGCAAAACTACATAACACTTAAAGACACTACGGGCATGTAAATGGAGAACGAAATTATAGTTATACCGAATCTCCTACACACAATACCAAGGTTACCAACTATACTAACTATATATGGGGCTTGGTACCCAATCTCGGAATGTGGGGATGATGATATATATATTATATAAAATATAATATAAATATAAATATATAAAATATATAAAATATATAAAATATATTTTTGGCCACAACCGGTCAACCGGATTCGAACCCCTGCGGGCGGCGAGAATAGTTTAGCTTAACTTCCCTTAACTTTTCCCATTCATTTTCAATGGTAGTGCTTAACAGTACGGATGTAATATTCTTTCGGCCACTGGTTGATGTTTTGTCGCTGTTTCGACGCCTCCAATGACGTTTTACCCTTATCACTACCGACAGTCGACACAACTGGATTTTGGAAAAGAGCAGCAGAGAGTGAGTAGTATTTCAGTAAATTTGGTGATTCACCTAAAAGAAAAACCGCCCGGTCGAACGGAAAGGACGACTTTCCAAGGTAAACTGAACAGCAATCTTATATTTTCTTAAATATTCCGATGTATTTCACATTCCAAAATCGAACTGGATGCTGTACGTTTTACGGAGCCCCTCGCGAAGCTCTCTGTGTAATGCTGAAGTAGTTATTCACTCGCTCCATAGGTAGCATTGCTTTTGAAATATTTAATAATTAATATTCAATTTTTAATGCACAATTTAAATAAAAACATGTTTGACTTTGGAAATTAAGGCGGGTACCGTTTATAAGAATTCCACTCATCGTGAGGAATCCAAAAGTATCTTTTATTAGTGGCCCGGTAAAGCAGTACATTTATTAAGCTAGACAGTGTCCATTTATGGAAAACGAGTAATTTGCAGTAAAACGAGCATACACTGGTCAAGTAGAATGAGTCTAGGCAGATGAGACAGAATAAACTGGATTACCGTTTATAAACTAACCTTATATATATAGTGTATTATACATATACTAATTCTGCACGTTCCTATATGCAAGGTACTGTGACGGTAACTTTCCTGTAAGTCATTGATATTTAACTACAACTTTTTTATGCATATTGTTTGCTGGCATTGCCGTTAACTTGGATATTAAAGAATTCCTCACATAATCGTTAAGTATTAAACCTACTAAAGTTGTTCAAACAAACCTTGTTTTAGGTTAAAGCAAGTCAGTTAGAAGCTATTACACTTACTTTGCTACCAAATGGCAAAGGTGTCAGATCACAGAATTCTTGTTTATAATTCCATGCCCTTCTGTGTTTCTTTACGCCTGTCAACTACCACCTGTCAAAAGTGAGGATGAGAATTTGGTTGGGTTTGGAGTCCGTGCTGGCAAGACCTGGAAGGATATTTGGGACAGTAGGGATGATGGGTATGAGGCTGTTATCCTCAAACAACAATGCGTACCAGGCAGCAAAATGTACCGACTACAGCAGTACCTGTGGCTGAAGCACAGCAATCTTCAGATGACACTGGAGGCTTCTGCTCCCTCAAGACCAGCACTTCCAGACACTTCTACTAATCCTCCAGGTTGGCTGACAGTTTCATATATGTGGTTCTGTGCATTGATTATGTCTTTTATTCATATCTATTTTGTTTTATAGAAATAGAGGAAGATGAGGAATTGGAGAGGATGATGCTTTGTTGGTCCCCTTCCAAAACCGAAGGCCCGATGAGTGAGAATCTCATATGCATGCACACACACAAACAGTCACTCTTCAGGATTCAGTATAAATTAAGGAATCAATATTATTTGTGGTTCATTTGTGGTTTTTTCACTTTGCTTTCAGGTTTGCAAGTTGTTGGAGTCCATGATGCTAAAGGTTCTTTCCCTTCAATTATGGAGGATAATTCTGGATGTCATGATCAGAATTTTTCATCCAAGTTCTTTATTATTCATCTTGTTTTGGCCACGTTCAGGCCCGTTTTGATGCCTGTGTTCTGTTTGTTCCATTGTTCAAGACTATGCAGCCAGAGATGACCTGGAGGGAGTTTCAAAAATCTCCTTTTTATGAGGCTGAAAAGCAGCGTTGGTCAGCGGAGAGAAAAAAGTAACACACTACCTGCTACTTCAAGAGCAGCGTTATTTGTAAAAATTGTAAATGTTTTCCATATACACTCTGTCCACTTTATTAAGAACAGCTATTTTGTGTCTGGGCTCATTTTTCACTGACAAATAATGCATGGCAACAGGTGGGTTACAATCAGATTGTAAAAATTGCCGCTGTTAGGTAGGTTTTCTTAAAGAAGTGGCAAGCATAGTTTTTTTTTAAAACAAAAAAAGTAAAGATTGTTTTATATTCTTTATAGTTCAGTATTGTTTGAATATACACTTGCAGCATTTTAACATATGGTTAATATGTTCCTTGTTTGTTCCTGATTCTCTAAGGTCATAAATTATCCCTGAGCATCTCTCAAAGTGTGGGGCAGTTACCCCAATGGCTAAATTCCCCATCGTGACCCTTTCAGATCTGTCCTATTAATCATTCCCTATCCACTGGCTAAATCTCTCTTGTCTCATCACCACCTCAACCAGTGTGGTGAGTCTAAGAAAGTGTTACGGCGTCAGTCAGGAGTTTTGGGCACACCTACCTATAGAATTGTTTCTTTGTACTATTCTTTACATTTTGTAATATTTATAAAGACATCATAACTATAAAGTAATACACATGGAATTATGCACTACTCAGAAAAGTTATTTAAAAAAAATAATTTGTTGGGGGGGACAATTCTGTTGGAACTCAGAAGGTTGCCGGTTCAAATCCCAGGGCTGGCCGAGTGATCCCACCATTGGGCCCTTGAGCAAGGCCCTTAACCCCAGCTGCTCCAGGGACTGACTGATCCTGCTTTCTACTTTATACTAGTTTAATGAGGTGGCCTCCTGGAATGCTTTTCCAGCTCTCCTGAAGGAGCCGTCTCATATATGCTGAGCACTCAGCCGATTTTCTTTAACTCTCTGGTCAGACTCCTTGAAAAACATTTCTACTGGGTTTAGCTCAAGTATCCAGGTAATATGACCCAGTCCCTTTGTAGGCAGAGTGGTGTGTCCAAATTACTGACTGGTACTGTATGTCTAACTATCTGACAGTTGTTAAAATGCTGCAGCATCACTGTTAGTATTGTCATAACAATGCTATTTTTAATTATGCTTTTTGTTTTGATTCAGGATTCAATGAGTCATTTGTTAACATGCTACAAAATGCATGCATTAACACTGCTGTTTAAGAAAATTAATCATTTCATCTATTTAATATTTGACATACACTACCGTTCAATTATATACCCTGTGACAAGACTTGATTGGGGTCAGTTTTATCCTACAAAAGGATAATGACCCAAACCAAACCTCCAAAATGTGTTAGCAATATTTAAAGAATAAGCAGTCAGACATACCAGGAGATTGATGCAGAGGACTGCCAGTTGCTGATAATAGGCCTCTATATGTAGATGTGGATAAAATTTTGTGAATTGCATGAAAATGTGTTTTTCTTTGGAAAACAAAGAAATTTGCATGTGATCCCAAACTTTTGAGCGGTAATGTATATCTTGGGGGTGGCATGGTGGTGCAGTGGTTAGCACTGTTGCCTCACACCTCTGGGACCCAGGTTTGAGTCGCCGCCTGTGTCACATGTGTGTGGAGTTTGCATGTTCTCCCCATGTCGTCGTGGGGGGTACTCCGGTTTCCCCCCACAGTCCAAAAACATGCTGAGGCTAATTGGAGTTGCTAAATTGCCCATAGGTGTGCATGTGAGAGTGAATGGTGTGTGAGTGTGCCCTGCGATGGGCTGGCCCCCCATCCTGGGTTGTTCCCTGCCTCGTGCCCATTGCTTCCGGGATAGGCTCCGGACCCCCGTGACCCAGTAGAATAAGCGGTTTGGAAAATGGATGGATGGATGGATGTATATCTTATCATACCCCTGAGTATGAGAACCTGAGTACTTGTCTCTTTCTGTGTAAATAGACTCAATAAACAATACATTTTATTCATAACTGTCTATGTCTGTTTAATTACCACAGCGACATAAATAAATAAATAAATAAAATTGTAACCATAGTTTTAAGCTGTTTATTAAATACATCAATATCAAGAAAACGAAGAATAATGGATGAATGTGATTACAAGAAATGGAGAAATTTGTTCATGCTTTTTTGAAAACATGCCTCAAAATGATTAGCATTTCAATCTAACTTGAAATGTATCAGAAAAAAAATCATTAACGGAGATTTTGCAGCGCCGGGGAGGGTCTCTTCGCTTCGCAAAAAAAATCCTTCAATTTCATTGGCTGCCACTGTGTTATGGCTATACGCGACCGGCCCCGCTGGGTCTCCCGTGTGAAAGGCGGCGATCTTACCACTACACTATCCAGCAACTATATAATATAAGGGAGATTTACGGGAAAATACTAATACGGGAGGACGGCGGGAAAGAGAAGTAAAATACGGTAGTTTCCCGGCCAAAACGGGAGACTTGACAGCCTGAGATGGCTGTCTCTGGCCACGCCCCCTACAGTCGGTCCGGCCCCTGGCTTTTCCAGCGTGTTCGCGAAAACGACTTCATTATTTATCTGATTGATTTATCGACAGACCATCATACTTTTTAGACGTTATAATAACAACACTCTATTGATCCCCCTCTTACTGTCCATGATACACAATGACGAGACACATGTTCACTAATGACGAGAACTATTCTATTTTTCATGCCGGGTCCTTCAAATCTTACATTTACAAATCTTGTTCTTGTTCTCTGCTTTCTCGTTCCCGTAGATATATATTATTATACGGAGATTTACGGAGTCTTCAAAGACGGTCCGGCTCCAGCTCAAGGATCACTGTTGCTGTGGTGTAGATCAGCTGATCTGTTTCCAGCTTAGCTTATTTCTTATTTCTCAGGTCAGCTGCTCTTGTATTCAGCCTACTAATATATATGGGGCTTGGTACCCAATCTCGGAATGTGGGGATGATGATATATATATTATATAAAATATAATATAAATATAAATATAAATATATAAAATATATAAAATATATTTTTGGCCACAACCGGGATTCGAACCCGTCTCCCGTGTGAAAGGCGGCGATCTTACCACTACACTATCCAGCAACTATATAATATAAGGGAAAATACGGGAAAATACTAATACGGGAGGACGGCGGGAAAGAGAAGTAAAATACGGTAGTTTCCCGGCCAAAACGGGAGACTTGACAGCCTGAGATGGCTTTTCCAGCGAAAACGACTTCATTATTTATCTGATTGATTTATCGACAGACCATCATACTTTTTAGACGTTATAATAACAACACTCTATTGATCCCCCTCTTACTGTCCATGATACACAATGACGAGACACATGTTCACTAATGACGAGAACTATTCTATTTTTCATGCCGGGTCCTTCAAATCTTACTGTTGCTGTGGTGTAGATCAGCTGATCTGTCTTCTACGTACATCTTCTAGTAGACCTTCTGAGGGTACTTCACGCATTCTTGGTCGGAGGGTCCAGGTTTCCAGCTTAGCTTATTTCTTATTTCTCAGGTCAGCTGCTCTTGTATTCAGCCTACTAATATATATGGGGCTTGGTACCCAATCTCGGAATGTGGGGATGATGATATCTCCCCCCTGACCTGTCGTCCTGGCTCCCCCTTGTCGTAGCAATCGTGTTGTACCTCATCAATCTCTAGTTGTGATAGCAGTTGTTTCTGGCCACAACCGGGATTCGAACCCCGGTCTCCCGTGTGAAAGGCGGCGATCTTACCACTACACTATCCAGCAACTATATAATACAATATATAAAAAATATAATATAAATATAATATAAATATATAAAATATATAAAATATATTTTTGGCCACAACCGGGATTCGAACCCCGGTCTCCCGTGTGAAAGGCGGCGATCTTACCACTACACTATCCAGCAACTATATAATATAAGGGAGATTTACGGGAAAATACTAATACGGGAGGACGGCGGGAAAGAGAAGTAAAATACGGTAGTTTCCCGGCCAAAACGGGAGACTTGACAGCCTGAGATGGCTGTCTCTGGCCACGCCCCCTACAGTCGGTCCGGCCCCTGGCTTTTCCAGCGTGTTCGCGAAAACGACTTCATTTATTTTCTTATTGATTTATCGACAGACCATCATACTTTTTAGACGTTATAATAACAACACTCTATTGATCCCCAAAGAGAGAAATTCTCTCCTTGCCTGCCCCCTCTTACTGTCCATGATACACAAGCACATATGTAGAAAAACGTCAGCTTGGAAGCCAAGGCTGGACTTAACCTACTCTATTCTGGTATTCTGTTCTCCCAAGTAAGGCGTGGGTTCGAATCCAACTTCCGACAAAAGTTCTTCAATCGCTACAGCACAATTTGAGCCACTTACGGCTTTAATTGCTTTGTTTTATTTTTGCGTTTCAGGCAAAACTACATAACACTTAAAGACACTACGGGCATGTAAATGGAGAACGAAATTATAGTTATACCGAATCTCCTACACACAATACCAAGGTTACCAACTTTGGTCAGCTGGCCGGAGTGAGACGTTCAATTCCCGTAAGATTTCTTTGCGCCAGCCTGAGAGTCTGAAAACACGTCACACCAGATGCATGAGAGATGGAAACCTGGGATATTCAGTCGAATCAGATCAAATATGATGCTAAGTTAGTACTAAGTTAAAATATGTTCCGCACTTGTAACATGCACCCATGATTTGGAACAGCAGCATACCTGTCAAGGTTTGGATTTGAAAATAAAGGAAATTTTCCGGCACCCGCCGTGAGCCATCCCACCACCGCAACCAGGCTCCAGTATCAACAACAACAAACAAACAAATTTATTTTTATATAGCGCATTATCACAACATTACATTGTCTCAAAGCGCTTTACAGTATCCTCACCCAAAGCCCCCAGTGAGTAAGCCATAGGCGACAGTGGCAAGGAAAAACTCCCTAGAAGGAAGAAACCTTGAGAGGGACCAGACTCAAAGGGGAAGCCCATCCTCCAGGGGCCGGCAGGGATAGTCAAATAGAGAGAGGAGAGCAAGGAAGATAAGCCAATGCCGAAGCCGAGTCTTCTTCCAATTGCCAGGCAACCAGAGGTAAGGCAGCGGGTCATACATGGAAGATCAGAACGGCGAGCTGGATGCAGGGACGTCACTGGTGGTGGTCGGGTGTGCTGGATATCTTGATAGATTGAGGTCTCCAGGCATCACCCCCAGGAGGAGTAGGGGAAATAAAATGTACAATTAGGCATAGTAGAGGAGGCTATTGGCAGTGCTAAAAGCTAGGTGAGTACAATATGAAGTGCAATCTGCAAGCTCCGGCAGATATGGCTATGGCAGCATCAGTAGGAGGGAGAGGCAAGTGGGAATGCCGGCATGGGGAGTCCCTGAAATGTCAGCACTCCAGTTCCACAAGAGATTGCAAAGCTAGAGTGACAGCACTGACAATCCAGTTCATCCAAAGCCAATGGCACCGATCCCCACCCAGCTCTACACCTCACACTACAGGTCTGCCTGGGAGTGAAGAGTTAGCTAGGGCTAGAACTAGTGTCCCTATACGCTAAACTAAACAGGTGTGTTTTTAGTCTGGACTTGAGTTTTTAGTCTGGACAGAGCACGTTACTGACACACACATCTTCTTCGCAATGTTGCACACCTCTTTAAAATTTGCCTTTGTGATCTCCGATTGCCTCAATCGGACATCATTAGTGCCGACGTGGATAACTATCTGAGAGTATTTACGTTTACTTTTAGCCAGCACTTTTAAATTTGCCGAGATGTCGGTCGCTCTGGCACCCGGGAGACAATTTACAATGGTCGCTGGAGTCGCTACTCTCACGTTTCTTAGAATAGAATCACCAATTATTAGAGCACTTTCAACAGGCGTCTCAGTGGGAGTTTCACTGAGTGGGGAGAACCTGTTGGAAACGCGGATAGGCGAATGGTGCCGGTGTAAGTTTGGTTTGGATTTGCGACTATGCCGCCGGGTCGTCACCCACTCGCCTTGCTGCGAAGGCTCTGCTGCCGGAGCAGGGGGAGACTTACTGGCTATCGCGGACATATCCGGAGCCGCTAATACTGAGTCAATAAAACTCTCATTCTCCTGAATGTTATGTAACGTCCGGATACGTCCCTCTAACACTACAATCTTCTCCGTCAGTCTAGCGACTAACTGACACTTCTCACATGTATAAATACCGCTAATGACTGGAGAAGAATAGCTAAACATATTACACTCAGAACACGGAACAGTAGACATGGCGTTGTACTTACGTAAACTGAGGCTGTAAGGCTGGAAGCACCTTCTTAATTGAACGAAGATCGTGGGTCGGTACTTGCGTAGGTGATTAATCCGTCGGGGTCTGGGAAATTTTATTTATTTATTTTGGAGGATTATTAATCTTGCGAAGCTTTTTCCCAATGACTTAACTCGAATTATTATTTAGGTGATATCTATGGTTTCAAAGTTCGCGCGCTAGCAGTCAGTATCACTCTCGCAGGAAACAGGAAACAACGGAAATGACCATGTGTATCCCTTACATTTTAAGACAGGAAATATAAAATAATATAAATTATATAAAATATAATATAAATATAAATATATAAAATATATAAAATATAAAATAACCATTTGTCATTTATTTTCTATTAATTTTTCATGTTCACTCATGCGGCTCTGTCATTCACTAATGACTTGGATTTTTCATGCCGACTGACATCGTTCCTTCCCCGTGGGAGACAAATCTTACAGAACGCGTGACCCATCCTGCTCCTCTTCAGGAAAGTAAATTCGTCATCTTCGTCATCACCCCTTAAAACAATTACTGAAGCGAGACGGCGCACGCGTTACGGCGACAGATTTAAATTGTGAGTGCACTATATCTCGTCGCAAATGGTGCTTAACCACGGCGGGTCTCAAGCACAGGAGACTCCCAATTTCTAAATGACACACACTTGGCTCACAGCGCAAAGTTGTGTTAAACTTGCTTTGTCTAAAGCAGGCACACACATACGAGTATGATCCTGATAGGTAACTAAGCTATCGGTCTTATGTCCAAGCGCAACATAATTTAGGTTAGAACCTCATAACAAGTATTCCCGTTCGCTAATAGAGAGATCTCTCCCAGGATATATAGAAACGGAGACACTCGTCCGAATTGAACCTGGAAACAAAGCGCTACATCTGAGAATCTCGTCAGACATAGGGTTAAAGTTTACTGCAGTTTAATACGAAAGAACTACAATGAAATCACCGAAAATAAAACAAAATAATATAACTACTAATAATAGAAATAAAAATAACTATAATAAGCCCATATGATCCCGCTTAAATGCCTTCAGATTGCCATGAGTGCGACTTTTGCAACCAGTTGACAGTAGCGCTTCTTCACTGCACGTTCGGTCATAAAAAGTTTAAATTGTGTGCTCAGAATAAGTTTAAACCTTGTGCCTTGTGATTATTAACCAATTTTTATGCTGAATGGTCGGCTCAAACTCAATTGCGAAACACCGTGAGTCTGTTAATGTGTGACTTAAATGGAACTCATTAATAACCAGTATCACGTAATAACCTGGGTTAGAATAGAAGGCTTGTCCAACGAGCTGCGTCACCAGGTAATGTAAACGATCGGTAGCGAAGCTCCCCTCACGGCCAATGAGAGAGAGTCTCGCGATATTTCAGGCGAATTTGAGGTTTCAGAGCGTAGATCGCACAGGCAGGGATTCTTGTGAGCACTCAATGAACGGAGGCTGAAGTTGTGTAAAAGACATGCATTTATTCCTATAACTAACATAAGACAGACATTACACCTAACAAACAATAAACACGAAATAACGGAGTGGACACAAACAATGTAATCATGAAAATGCAATGACCAGATTTAAAATGAGTAACCTTAAAAGGGAAAATACTGTTCTGCAAAGCAAGCAATTTGTGGAAATACTGTCCTAAAGTAATATAGCAGGTGAATAGGAGTTTAGGTTGTTATAAATGAAAGGAAGTTTGTTTACTTGGTTGCAGAGTGGGGGGGGGGGGTCTTGGCAGTTGGTTGCGGAGGCTGATGAGCTGATGGGTGATGGCACTCAGGGAGGCGCGGTGTTTGCAGCGGTTGTTGGAGTGGAGCCCCTCTGATTCCCTCTCCTGGTGAAGCTTGGGCTTGGTTGCAGTTCTCTGTCCAGCTGGGTCTTCACTGATAGGCTTCAGGAGGGCTTCTTGTGGGCTTCTCTTCTCTTGGGCTGATGTTCTCTGCCTCTCTTCGTGCTGATGGTCTTTTGTTTTCTCCTCCCTTCTGTTTCTCCTCTCCTGGCTTTGTTCTGAGGTGCCAGGTTTTATAGTGTAAAGTTCGTGAATAGGAGTGACCAGGAATTCGACTCCTGGACCAATGGCTGACCATCCATTTGGCGGGCTTTCGGAAGGGGGTCTGTATCAGTCCTTTTGAGATTTATGACCAGAGTGATTTCCCTTGTATTGATGATTTTCGTTAGGCTGGTGTAACTTTTGATATATTCACTTTCGTGGTAACCACTGACCAGATTTGGAAACTGGAGTGATTTTCCATCGGTTTGATACCAAACATGCCATAGCAGCCTAGCGGTTCACACCTCATACCATCTGTAATGATTAATTAATGATTACTTATATTATGTCGTTATGTTATATTACTCACACCTTATTTTATGCCTCACAATCTATATAATTGTAAATATACTGTGTAGCTGCTGGCGCGTTCCAAACTAAATCTCATTGTACTTACAATGTCAATAAAAACATCCATCCATCCATCTAGGCAGGCCAGTGTCGCCTCCATCCTTCCTGAAGTCAGTGATTCCTTTGTCTTTGTGCTGTTTAGTGCCAAATTGTTTGCTGAACTCCAACCTATCAGTTTCTGGACCTCATCTCTGTAAGCTGACTCATAAGAACCAAAGAGATTTACAAATGAGAGGAGGCCATTCGGCCCATCAAGCTCCTTTGAGGAGAACTTAGCTAATAGCTCAAAAATCTTATCTAGCTCTGATTTAAAAGAACCCAGGGTTTTAGCTTGTGTTACAATAACAGGAAGACTATTCCATACTCTAACTACACGCTGTGTACAGAAATGCTTCATCAAATTCGTTTTAAAATGTTCTCCAGCTAATTTCCACTTATGGCCACGAGTTCTGGTATTTAAACTAACATTGAAATAGCCATTTGGCTGAACAGCATCCAGACCTGTTAGAATCTTAAACACCTGGATTATGTCCCCCCTTAGTCTCCTTTGCTCGAGGCTAAACAGATTCAGCTCAGCTAACCTCTCCTCATTAGACATTCCTCTAAGACCAGGAATCATTCTCGTTGCCCTACGTTGCACCTTTTCCAAGGCAGCAATGTCCTTCTTAAGGTATGGTAACCAAACCCGCACACAATATTCTAGGTGGGGTCTTACCAAGGAATTATATTATCGTAGCATCACTTGCCTTGTCTTAAACTCCACACACCTAGAGATGCAATGTGCCTTCTCGCGTGGTGTTCCTGCAGAGGGAGTCTGTGAGTGCTGGAGATTGGGGGAGGGGGCAGTGTGGCTATGTCTGCTCTGTGTTCCTCCAGACGAGCAAAGAAGCTGTTTAGCTCCTTTGCTAAAAGGGCGTTGCTGTTAACAGTGACGGTGTTGTTGCCTTTGAAGTTTGTAATGTGTTGTATTCCCTGCCACACCCACTGTGGGTTGTTGTATGTGAAGTAGACCTCTATTTTCTGTTTCTCTGCCTGCCTGGCAACCTTGATGCCCCTATTCAGGTTAGCTCTGGCTGCACTCTGTGTTCTTGACTGCGCTGTCTTGTCCTGTAGTATTGTATTGTTGCTCTTGTGTTTATCTTGCACTTTCTCCCTCTGTTTGTGCTCCTTTCACTCTGTATAGTTCTATCTTGCCCGCACTTGTGTCATCTTGTGTTGTTTCTGTTTTTCTTCTTTGTGTTGCACCGTGGTCCAGGAGGAACAATGTTTCCTTTCACTGTGTACTGTGTATATTGCTGAAATAACAATAAACCCACTTGACCACCTGCCTCAATTCATCCTGAAGAGTTTTCCAATGTTGTTCAAAGGTCTGTTTGTTTCGAGTGAAGGACACGCCCCTGGACGTGCTGGATAAGGGGACCACAGATCAGTGTCCTCAGTCCTGCTTCTCCCTTCAAAGCTGAGAGGAAGATGACCCGCCTGCTGCTTCTGGTTTTGGCTTATGGAGCTCTGCTTATCTCCACAGAGGCCCAGCAAGATTACCACAGTCTCCCTGCACTCACAAGACGGCCATTAAACTCGCAGTCGAAAATGCTCATCAAGGAACCCGTCAGCACATGAATTTCTATAACATCCAGGGCCGTCCGAAGGTAACTGCTGAGAAAGTGTTTACAAAAGTGTGAAACTTTCATCATCTGCAAGCTGAACTAATGAGTATCACATTGATTTTGATGTTTTAATTTCAATGCATATGATGCTTAATGTCTCTTCACAATGAAAGTGATGGTTGTATATCTCAGCCCTGGTCAATTTTACCTTCTCACAGTTTCTCTCTGAATCTGCTGCAGTCAAGTCTGTGACAGTTTGCCATTTTTTGGGTGATTATTGTTTGTTATATTGCCTTTAAAACAGTTGTAGGCAATTTTGTATATAACGTGTTTATGTGATTTAGATCAGCAGTGAATACATTGACATTGAGATTCTCTTGAGAGCAACAAAATGTCCAAAGTCAACTGCAACAGACCATCGGGCTGACTGTATTTTCATGGACAAGAGGGTAAGTAAAGAGTCACTGTGACTGTGAGCATTGGACATATCAGTTAGCAAATTAATTTAGGTTCATGTTAACTTTTTTGATGCCCTGCGGGGGAAAGTTAGCCAACAATAAAGTAACAAATACATAGGTGGCCTCAAAGAGCCAGTTCCTTCACCTTATTCTCAAATTTTAGTAGGTTTACAGGCTTAAAGGCTGGATTACCAGGCAGAAGCAAATGCTAATCATCTGAGGGGTGACCTGTAGATTATGCTTCGAGCTATGAACCCTAGCTGGCCTTATTTAAAGACCTGTGGGCTGTACTACAAAGCGGGTTTTACATACCCAGAGTTAACTCAATCGAGCCAGGTTAACTAAAACTCATTGTTGAAATCAGCCTTAAATGGCAGTGTGGTGTTTTGTGGTGAAAGGGCAGGACTTAACTCTTGTTTTAATTAGAAAGCCAGTAATTAAACCTGGTCAGAGCAGGGTAGATGTGCAGTGTGAATTACCCTTTAAATTTACCTCTTTAAATAGTGAACTACAGGACCACTTAGCTTGATCGGAGGACAGTATTTTAATACAGAGCAGTGTTCAGTTAAACGGGATTTGTTGTTCATACTTTTAGATGAACTTGCTTTGTATAATATAGCCTTATGGTGACCCTGCTTTGGAAGCTCTTTCCTCTAAAATTGTTCTGTGTCATTAAACCCTGCACTCCAGCAGCTCTGCCTTAAATCATTAGATATATCTTTACTACACCTTCTCTCACTGTATTTATTGCCCACCACTCTTTAAATACTGTTTTTGTGTGTCTGTGTGTTTTTGCAGCCATTCATTAACTGTAGAGTTTGCAGCAGACGGTCTGGTAATGATCTTACACATCCATCAAATGACTGTGTACCAAACAAGAAAGTGGATGAAGTAAGTGTAGAGAGTCTTAGCATTATGGAAATGTAACAGGTGTGTGAATTGTGTCTAAACATGTGGTTAAACTTTGATTGTGTTTGTACATGCAAAAATTTGATCAGAGTACTGTTTATTAATGACAATGTTACTTTTAATCTGAACAACAGTGGCAGCACCAAGGAAAAGCTTGGGGGGGGGGGCTCTAGCTCCTCCTCCAATGACCATAGTACCCCCACAGCACCCCCAAAATATTGGTTTCATTTTTTCTTTAACTATCTGTAAAATCTGTATATTGTGTAAGACATTTTTGCGGTTTTTACAGCATACTTGTAGTGTATTTTTTCTTCAAAGTACACATAGAGGCTCTGTGAGCTAGACGTTAGAATTTCATATTTTATCCTATTTTATCCATGCTGTAGCTTATCGTGCTGTGTGCTTCTATACACCATCTACATAAGCTGAAAAGCTAAAGCACCCGGTCTAAATAATCTCACTCCCCTATAGCACCTGTAGCATTAAGTCACTGGCGCTGCCACTGCTGAATAAACGACTCCAATCTCACTAAACCGCTTAACTTTTCCTCCCCATGTTACATTTCAGGACAAACGACGTAATATGTGTCCTTCTGATAAACCTCTTCTCAGACCTAAAACTGCCTTGGCTTCCAAGGACACTAAAGAAGCTGAAGGAGACCGTCTGGCTGTTTCTGATGGCTGATGGTCCTGCAATGTGGACCAGAGGAGGAAACTGGGAGGGAAAATGCTTTGCTTTATATCATGCCCACCCAAAGCCCCCAGTGAGTAAGCCATAGGCGCCGATAGCATGGAAAAACTCCCAAGAAGGAAGAAACCTTGGGAGGGACCAAACTCAAAGGGGGAGCCCATCCTCCTGGGGCCGGCAAAGTGTAGGTGCAGGATCACAAAAAAACTTGACGAGAGAAACGAGAGAATTCGACTGTCCCTCACAAAAACTGTAAAGTTTTAGTGGCTAAATTGCTTTTTCTATGCCTTTTCAAACAGGAGGAGATTTGTTTGGCTATACGTAGAAATTTTCTATACAATTTAGACAGCACAGAATCATTAACCTACTTTAATGCATTTATTAATACAACCACATATTTCACACATTTTGACATCAGTCATGCAGTGAAGATACAGTCTCTTTATTTCTTGACGCCAACCCTCCCCATTAATCCGGGCTTGGGACCGACACCTAGTTGAGCTGGCTTTCTCCCTTAAGTGGCTGGGTTAGGCTAAACTATGTACATATTTATGAAGACTACTATAAATTTATAAAGACCTCCCTAAATATGTAGTCTAACAAAACGCAGTTTAAAGAAGGTAGCCTACCTGGTAAACAAAGAAATTAAAAGGCCCACAGCATATAATCGGGCTATATCCAAGCAGTTTTTAAGAACGTAACCTACATGGCGAAATTGAATTACTTTCTGGACCAACAAACGCAACCAGACATGAACATTATGCACCTTCCTAGTCTTGATGTATGTCGTCATACAGATGAGGACGTTAAGGCAGCCTTTAGGTCCGACCCATCATGCACTGCAGTTTTTTGCAAATTCCTCAGATGGAAAACCATTAAATACCTCTTCTATTACCTTATATTACCTTATATTCATGTAATAAATATACAAATATCAATTAGTTGGAAATCAGCCAGACAGACGTAATTACTACAAATGGTTTCCACTGTATTTGTGACTCTGAGTGCCGCAGGCTTGGATGCAGTGCCGCACCATTTTGTAAGTAAATTAATAAATATTAATGAGACATCACCTACCACCCTGCAAAAAAGAAATTTGCCGCTCGTCCCCCTGCACATGAACCAACATGGCTGTGTCAACCAGCGGAGCTCCGGAGCCTCTGGAGAAACACGCGGCAAAAAAGGCTCGCATACGGTCTTCCAGAGTTTGGGAATACTTCAGTCATGACACCTTTTCTGCGCCTCTACTGTAGCTGGCGTTAATGACGCTGTTTCAGCCATTTTATATTTTCTGTTTACTTATTCTGTCATGTAAGACTGAGACAAATTATCGTTTACGACTATTCTTACACACTGTAGCCTGACTTGCTGACTTAAGTAAGCTTAACTATAAGCTACCTTTGCTAGTGTTTGTGAATAACATGTTTCTCTAGTTATGAAATTATTCCATGTTTTAGCATCTGTTTCAACATTAAAGTCAAATTGGTATATTGAAATATGTAAAAACTATTGAACTATTAGCTTAAGTCTAACATAGAAAATCCTACTGAATCTCTTAAGATTTTCCTTTTTTGTTAATGCACTAATGTTTAAGAAGTGTCTTAAATTGAATTTCAGATTTGTGTGTGGGTGGGAGTGGGTGAATTGTATTAAATTCATACATTCATTCTTTTGGCTCAGACATTACTGACCTAAAACAAATTGAGGCATTGGGTAAGTGCTTAAATTAGCTACTAAATGGCAAAAAATATTCTAAATATCACATTTTCCATTCTTCGGTATAATTTTAATGAATCACCTATGCTGCCAAACATTAACGCATAGATTGTCACAACACTCTATGTTTTAGTTCTTCTTTATGTGTATAGGACGGTGTGATGGTTCTGGTGGTGGGTGTGGCCGACGCTGCTCGCGATGTTTGGCTATGCTGCAGTCCCAGGGACCAAGTTGGAACACATTTCCACCTTCAAGCTTAGGTGGAAAAACGGCACCGAGACCCAGCAGCAGGACAACTTCTTGTCCAGACAACCAGCCCTGCTTCATCATTGAAGTAAGCCCTGTGAACAGGAGCGAGATGTACTTCTGCAGTGGATGTTATAGCGGAAAGAACATCCCCATCCTCACGTCTGCCGGAGTGCCCCCTCAAGTGGGTGTGTGACTTAACTCGATGGATGAATTGGACAGAATGTACTGTTACTAGAGGTCGACCGATATGGGTTTTTCAAGTCAAGGGTCAGGCGATGGCCGATATATGCTGCTGATTTTTTTTGGCCGATAATTGGACGTTTTCCCCTCTATTTGCATGGTAAAATATCACACTAATAATAACAAACGATACACAAAATTTCTCAATTTAGCATTTATTGAATACTCAACTTGGAAACAATAACACATTTATAAACAATAAAAATAGCAGCATCAGAATCTCTGTTAGTGCACAATATAGCAGCAAACTCCTCATGTTTGACGGAAGGAAATTTGTAAACAATACAAAAAGGAATAAGCATGTTATCTTTAGTTGTAATCCCACTTCCAGTCCCTGAGTCTTACTCACCACACTCATACTTCACAGCAAACAGACAGCAGTTAATTAACCAGAAGAGAAAAATGCAAAAACACAACAGAACTTGTAAATAATAACAAACTAATAGACAATAAAAATAGCAGCATCAGAATCTCTATTAGTGCCAAATATAGCAGCAAACTCCTCATGTCTGACGGAAGGAAAATTTGTAAATACACAAAGGAATGAGCACATCTTCAGTTTTAATCCCATTTCCAGTCCCTGAGTCTTCCTCATCCCACAAGCAGGCAAGGCATGTCACCCCGGTTGTGTGACACTTATTTTATATAATAAAATAAGTGCCCCCTGCGGCCCCAGAGCCCGAGCAGCCGTCTCCGCTGCCTGCAGCTACCGCGCCCACGTCCGAGGCGCTTTCCCTGCCTGCAGCTCCCGGGCAGGCGCCCCCTCTGCAGCCTGCAGCTCCAGTCCCTGGCCCCACTCCAGTCCCTTCTCCCCCTGTGACTCTGGTACCCTCACCCCGACGAGCCCGACCCCGGCCGCAGGTCCTTATGTCTGTGTCCCATAAGGGGAGAGGACACAGACGCACGGCTGGGGTCCCACCCGCCCAGCCCCCTGGCTCGCCCTCCCTCGCCGGCGCTAGGGCTTGGTCGGCACCTGCGGGTCCTGGCCCTCCGGGTCGGCTGTCGTCTGCGGGTCCCCCTCCGCGGCCTCGTCGCCCTGCCTCGGTCCCTCCTCCGGCGTCTTATCGGTTGCCTGCGGGCCCCCCGACGGCGGCTCCTCATTCGCCTGCTGGTCCTCCCGCTCTGGCGTGTCGGAGGACGTCGCCGTCTGCTGCGGCTCCCCCTCTCTCCTTGCCCTCGCCAGGGTCCCTTCCAGCTCCTTCGTCCCCTTCCCTGGTCTCCCCTCCGACTCCCTCCTTCGTCCCTGCGTCTGTCCCTCACCCCGTCTCCTCGGCCCCTCCGGCTCCGGCCTCCCGGCCGCCTGCAGCCCTTCCGGCTGCCTCCCGTCGCCCGCTGGGTCTCCCTCGGGCTCCTCTTGGTTCCCCCTCCTTCTCTCCCTGGCCTCCCGTCTTTGTCCCTCCTGCCTCTGCTCCCCCTCGCTTTGTTCCTCCTGTCTCTGTCCCTCCTCTCTTTGTCCCTCGTCCCTCTGGCTTCTGCTCCTCTTTCCCCGATGTTCCCTTCGTTCACTCCCGGTCCTTTTGTCCTGCCTGTTCCCTCCGTGTCCCCCTTTCTGATCTGTTTCTCTGCCTTTCCTGTCTTATGTCAAGTCTTGTCCTGGCTCCTTCCCCTGTGCCAGTTCTGTCTGTCCGTTCTGTTCCCTGTCCCTCATTAATGAGGTTTTATATAGATATACATATATGCCCGGCTTGTCCGCTCCTCGTGTGTGCCACGCCCCCTGATTACCCACGTGTGCTTCCCTGATCGTCTCCTGCTTTGCCCGATTACTTTGATTAGTCATGACCTATTTTAAGTCCTGGTCTTACCTGTTTGCCCTGTCCGTCATTGTAGTTTGTCAATGCCTGCGTTCCGTCCTGCTCTACCCGCTCCGTTTCCCCGATTAAAGACCCGTTTTCACAAACACAAAAAAAACTATATGTATACATATACATACACTGAACAAAAATATAAACGCAACACTTTTGTTTTTGCTCCCATTTTTCATGAGATGGACTTAAAGATCTACAATTCATTCCAGATACACAATATTACCATTTCTCTCAAACATTTCTCACAAATCAGTCTAAATGTGTGATAGTGAGCACTTCTGCTTTGCTGAGATAATCCATCCCACCTCACAGGTGTGCCACATCAAGATGCTGATCTGACATCATGGGTAGTGCACAGGTGTACCTTATACTGCCCACAATAAAAGGCCACCCTGGAATGTGCAGTTTTGTCTCACAGCAAAATGCCACAGATGCCACAAGCATTGAGGGAGCGTGCAATTGGCATGCTGACAGCAGGAATGTCAACCAGATCTGTTGCTCGTGCATTGAATGTTCATTTCTCAACCATAAGCCGTCTCCAAAGGCGTTTCAGAGAATATGGCAGTACATCCAACCGGCCTCACAACCGCAGACCACGTGTAAGCACACCAGCCCAGGACCTCCACATCCAGCAGGTTCACCTCCAAGATCGTCTGAGACCAGCCACTCAGACAGATGATGCACGGCCCCATGTTGCAAGGATCTGTACACAGTTCTTGGAAGCTGAAAATGTCCCAGTTCTTGCATGGCCAGCATACTCACCGGACATGTCACCCGTTGAGCATGTTTGGGATGTGCTTGACCGGCGTATACGACAGCGTGTACCAGTTCCCACTAATATCCAACAACTTCGCACAGCCATTGAAGAGGAGTGGACCAACATTCCACAGGCCACAATTGACAATCTGATAAACTCTATGCGAAGAAGATGTGTTGCATTGTATGAGGCAAATGGTGGTCACACCAGATACTGACCGGTTCTGAGTCCCCAGACCCCCAATAAAGCAAAAAACTGCACATTCCAGGGTGGCCATTTATTGTGGGCAGTATAAGGTACACCTGTGCACTACCCATGATGTCAGATCAGCATCTTGATGTGGCACACCTGTGAGGTGGGATGGATTATCTCAGCAAAGCAGAAGTGCTCACTATCACACATTTAGACTGATTTGTGAGAAATGTTTGAGAGAAATGGTAATATTGTGTATCTGGAATGAATTGTAGGTCTTTAAGTCCATCTCATGAAAAATGGGAGCAGAAACAAGAGTGTTGCGTTTATATTTTTGTTCAGTATATATATTTATGGGTGTATCGAGACTAGATGGTCAGTATGGATAACTAAGGTGCACTAAAACTGGGTGAGCAGGCAAGGCATGTCACCCAGGTTGTGTGACAATTATTTTATATAAATGTATATATGTATATATATATTCCATCCACCATCCCTCCTTTACAGAGAACTGCGTTATTTTTATTGTCCATTACGAAAAAAATAAAAAAACTATATATATATATATATATATATATACATATATATTTATGGGTGTATCGAGACTAGATGGTCATTATGGATAACTAAGGTGCACTAAAACTGGGTGAGCAGGCAAGGCATGTCACCCAGGTTGTGTGACAATTATTTTATATAAATGTATATATATATATATATATTCCATCCACCATCCCTCCTTTACGGAGAACTGCGTTATTTTTCTTTTCTATTGCTAATAAAAAAACTATATATATATACATATATATTTATGGGTGTATCGAGACTAGATGGTCATTATGAATAACTAAGGTGCACTAAAATTGGGTGAGCAGGCAAGGCATGTCACCCCGGTTGTGTGACAATTATTTTATATATATATTCCATCCACCATCCCTCCTTTACGGAGGACTGCTTTATTTTTAATATCCATTGCGAAAAAAAAACACAAGAAAAAGAAAAAATATCTATATATATATACATATATATATATATATATATATATATATATATATATATATATATGGGTGTGTCGAGACTAGATGGTCAGTATGGATAACTAAAGTGCACTAAAATTGGGTGAGCAGGCAAGGCATGTCACCCAGGTTGTGTGACAATTATTTTATATAAATGTATATATATATATATATATATATATATATATATATATATATATATATATATATATATATTCCATCCACCATCCCTCCTTTACGGAGAACTGCGTTATTTTTCTTTTCTATTGCTAATAAAAAAACTATATATATGTACATATATATATATATATATGGGTGTTGGAGAAAGCGTCAGGCTTTCCACTCCAACTCTGCACACAGGACCAAACTACAGTACAGTATATGTTGGAGAAAGCGACAGGCTTTCCACTCCAACTCTGTACACACCATTAATTACGAGACAACACACTTAGAGTTTTACTTGCACAAGGGTAACCACACTCTCTGCATGCTAGGCTACAAAGGAATGTGTTACAAAGGGTGGTTCCCCTTGGCACCTTTATTTATAGTCAATGGGGGGCAGGGGTCTTGGAGTGAGAACAAAGAAAAGACTGTGAGAGTAAGAAGAAGTTCTGGTTTTACTCAGGTGGACAACTATTTAAACACGTGCTCAGGATACGTGTAAACTAATATAATCTAAAGTATGAAGGTAAAGGAAAACAAAATAATGTATATACATATTTACACTCATTGCTGATTATACAGAAATGATAACAAATGATTACTAACAGTTTCTTCAACCTAACAGTCCCTCCTGTTTATCATGACAGTATGATCAGAAGCATCAGTATTGTACAAATTGCAAAAACACTTTCAGCACAACCGTCATTCAGATCACATCATCATCATTATTAAGAGGGCTAGACAAGGTTAGTAAATCCATTCGTTCTTCTGCAGTGTATAGCAGAAAAACAGAACTAAAAGTATGTTGTATCATGGAACGGAGGCAGGGTATAATACAAATGAAACAACAACATACAAATAATAATGTAACAAGAATGGGGAGTGAGAACTTTAGCAGTAACTGCCACCAGGACCCAGTAAGAAACCAGTCCAACCATGAGGGGCCAGCATGAGGGTCTAAGGTCATGATCTTTTGAAGTTCTCGCAGACGGTCCAAGGCTGTAGTCATGTTGGGTGAGTGCACATTATCGGGAATATATGTACAGCAGGTATTATTTAAAAGCACGCACACACCACCTTGTGCAGCAGTAAGTATGTCTAAAACCATTCTATTCTGAATGACCATCTGTTTAATAGCATCTATCTCACCATTCTGTTGCTCATTTATTATGATGGAGTTATTTATGAACAGCCCCAAACGATAATCAATAGTTTCTAATCGTAACGTATTCTTTGCTGTTCCTACCCAGGGAAAAAGAGACATTAATACTTTCTGGTCTGTAGACCAATGTTTGAACTCCTGGGGAACATCTGAACCCCAGACACTGTCATGAGGATGGAGAGAAGCTGTAGTTATGATGGACCGGCGCCTGCGGTTCGCTGGTGTAGATGACAGTGACACCAGGAAAGTATGGTCTGACACAAAGATTGGAGCGCACACACCATACCAGTTATAGGGCAAAACGAAATATGCGCGGGGTCCACATAACCAAGCTACTCCTTGCACCCAGTAGGTGCCATTACTAAATCCACTTATGTTTACCGGGGCACCTTCTCCGTGTACTAGTATTTGGGCACAGTTGGTGGTGTTCCCCATATGATGGGTGCCGTTCATTTGGTCATAACACATTGAGTGATTAAATGTTTTAGGGTCCATGTTCAGGTGGACAGATAAAGGTAAGGATATATTTGACACTTTTATAGCAAAATCGATCCAAAACTGCTGTGCACATACGCCATTATCCAAACCAGCAGTATATGGATCTGTATCATTTATTTTTATATTATCATGCTGATAGCCTACACCTGCAAAAGAGGCAGCACACTTTGCTTGTGACTTATTCATAGGTTTCCCATATATAGTTAATCCATCGGCATGAGATGGCATGTGGGTACAGACATAACAATTAGTTAAATTGTCTTTCTTTGCTGAATCATAAACATAACGGTACCAGTAGTTTTGTAGGAAAGGATGGGTCTCATTTGTGGAGATAGGTCTCAGGTGGGAGCCGTCATGTGTCCATCTAGGTGGGCGAAACACCTGCTCTGGTGAGTGCAGAAGCAGACCAACAATTCCCATAAAGAGAATTACACCGAGAGTTACCTTACCACATCCCCACCCAATCAGAGCCATTCTAAATGGAGTGCAGATCAGCTGTTTTCTTCACCGGGTTGAGACGTCAGTATCCTATTGATTGCTGCGCCTTTGTAGCGGACTTCCACTGCTACTCCGAAGGTACAGAGGTCTCTGATACGGGCTTGATGGGCTTACAGTGACTCTTATGTATCCAGGAAGGTCGCTCTGCTATTTTCACCGCTGTTGGTGTTGTGAGCAGGACTTGATAAGGTCCGTCCCACCGAGGCGTGCTCCAATCCTTTCGCAACAGGACCTTGACCAGGATCCAATCTCCTGGCTGCAGATTATCCTGTTGAACAGAAACAGAATTTACTGGCAGACTACTGGGGTTATGTTTTTGTTGTGATGATAATAGCTTACGCATCCAATCGGCTAACGTATTTTCTCTGTCTGCTTTTCCTATATCACTCATTTCGGTTGCTAAGGGAAACGGTCTACCATACACTATTTCAAATGGTGTCAATCCTGCAGGAGTGGGAGTTATTCTCATCCATAATTTTACTAGAGACAAACATTCTGGCCACGGTCTTTTTGTCTCTTCCACTGTCTTTCTGAGCCTTGTTTTAATGGTGCCGTTGGTCCTTTCCACCAAGCCTGCGCTCTGGGGGTGATAAGCACAATGATTTTTGATCGTAAACCCTAATGCTTGTGAGCAAAGGGACATGGTCTGATTTACAAAATGAGTCCCATTGTCCGATCTTATAATATGAGGTATGCCATAGGTAGGGAAATAATGGCCTACCAAACATTTTGCAACGGTCATTGCATCACAGTGTTTTACAGGGTATATTTCTACCCACTTAGAAAAGGTGTCTATAACGACTAGGCAACACTTCTTCCCTTGTGACCAAGATAATTCAATGAAATCCATATGTACAATTTGAAATGGATACTCAGCTGCGGGAAACTGGCCACGTTTTGGCCTTATGTTGCCTTGTGCATTGTGTTTACAGCAAATTAAGCACGCTCGACAAAATTGTTTTGCATAATCAGAAAAATTTATAGTATAAAAGTATTGTTGAATAATATGTACCATCCCTCCTGTTGAGACATGGGTGTTTCCATGGCTCACTAAGGCAGCTGTCTTGTATAAATTTTTTGGTAGGATGGGCTTGTCATTCATATAATAAGTTTTCCCTTGCTGTATTGCTCCTCTCTTAATCCAGCTCTGTATTTCTGTTTTAGGTGCATGAGTCTGTGCATCACATAGTACATCACTATCTATCAACAAGACATCTGTAACATTTAAGGCAG
This sequence comes from Brienomyrus brachyistius, assembly GCF_023856365.1. NCBI lineage: Eukaryota > Metazoa > Chordata > Actinopteri > Osteoglossiformes > Mormyridae > Brienomyrus > Brienomyrus brachyistius. Next base: position 10,645 of record NW_026042543.1, on the reverse strand, counting down.
GTTGTTTTTGTGCAGCACTTTTTGCCGTCATGTCCGCAAAACTGTTTCCTTTAGCTATTGCGGAAGCATCAGTTTGGTGTGCCTTACATTTGCATATCGCAAGGCAATTTGGTAATTGCACAACATCTAACAACCTGAGTAATAGGTTCGTATGAGTTAAAGATGTTCCTTGCGATGTCTTGAATCCTCTATTTTTCCACACTCTTGCATGGTGATGAACAGCTCCAAACACATATTGACTATCAGTGTATATTGTAAGTGGCTTGTTTTTGAAGAGCTCACATGCCCTAATTACAGCATAGAGTTCAGCCGCTTGTGCTGAACAAGCAGGGGGAAGTGCATTGGCCTCCAACACTTCAGTAGATGTAACTACAGCATATCCGACCTTGTTCTTCCCCATGTCATTTTTTGATGCTGATCCATCTACAAAAACAACTGTTGAATCTGGTATTGGGGTCTGTAAAATATCTGCTCTTGGTTTGGTTTGTTCTTCCACAACTGCTTTGCACGAATGTGGCTCTCCATCTTCCGCTGTCGGAAGAAGGGTGCTAGGGTTGAGAGGACCACATCGCTGTATTGTGATGTTTGACTGTGAAAGCAGGAGTGAGACTAGGGTCAGATGTCTAACATGTGTGAGGAATGGCAGTGGCGTCTGCAGTAAAACTAAAGAAACTGAATGTGGCACCTTCAAAGTGAGTGGGTGACACAACACTAATTCTGCTGATAATTTCACTGCTTCTGCAGCAGCTGCACATGCCTGCAAACACTGCGGAAAACCAGCTGCCACTGCATCTAATCGTTTAGAATAGAACGCCAATGGCCTCTCTTTTGCGCCGAATGGCTGTGTTAATACTGCCTTCATATACCCTTGATTTGCATCAACACATAGAATAAATGGTTGTTGATAATCTGGCAGAGCAAGTGTCACATTAGTTTGTAACATCATTTTTAAGTTTGTGAATGCCAATTCTCCTTCTTTTGTCCACTGAATTTTATCTTTCAGTGCCATGTCCTTCCCATAAATCAGGGTTTGTAAAGGTTGAACGAGTGCAGCATAATCAGGTAACCATTCCCTGCAATAATTGCAAAGTCCTAAGAAGGACATCATTTGCTGTTTAGTCTTTGGCTTTGGTGCCTCTTGTATTGCCTGTTTTCTAGTTTCTAATAATGATCGACCTTGTTGGGAGAGTTTATGTCCAAGATATATAACTTCCTCTCTGCAATACTGTAATTTTTGTTTTGATGCTTTATGTCCTGTATCATACAAATGCTGTAACACTAACAGTGTGGCTTCTTTGCAATGCTGTTTTGTATCTGAAGCAATTAATATATCATCTACATACAATAGCACTTGACTATGGGATGGTATTTTACAGGAACTCATTGAATAGCGTAGTGCCATTGTATATACATGTGGACTTTCTGAAAACCCTTGAGGGAGTCTAGTGTATGTGTATTTATGTCCTTTATAAGTGAAACCAAATAAGTGTTGTGAATCAGGATGTAGTGGTACTGAGAAAAAGGCATTACTCAGATCCACTACTGAAAAATACTTCTTGTCAGGGGACAAGGAATTTAACAAAAGGTGTGGATTAGGCACATCTGGTGCAGCATGTTGTACTATTTCATTTACTGGTCTTAAATCCTGCACCATGCGCCATTTCCCTGTATGTCCCTTCTGGACGGGGAATATAGGAGTATTGCAAGTGGCCTCAGGAGCCTCTCGCAATATTCCTGATGCCAACATATCCTGCACTACAGGGGCTATACCTTTCTCTGCTTCAGGTTTTAACGGGTATTGTCTAACTACCGGACGGTGTTCTGATTTCACAATTACTTTGTAAGGTGGAAACCCCTTTACCAGTCCTACATCAGTGGGGGAGGACGACCACAACCCTTCCGGGAGGCGATCTAGATCTGGACATGATCCCTCCTCCAGGGTTGGAAAAATTTGTCAGGTTGGGTCCTGCAAGTGTGTGGTGAGAGTGGTTTGAACTCTCCATCCCAAAGGAAACCGCCACACATTGTGTTTTTTGTCATAGCTCCAAAAGGAGCCAGGTACGGGTTGGTAGTTATTGTAACTGTGCATGGAATCTCGTAAGAACATCTCTACGTCCCTCCACTGCATCTGAGGTGGTTTTGATAGAGATACGTGTGGTGTTTCCCCTCTGAACACAGCCTGTTGTTTATTAGATAAGATGACTGAAGCAGCAGAAAAGCCAGTAGTGGAGTTAACATATATATGTTGTAAGGTGATACAAGTGTCTTGAAGGGCATGAAACGTTTTGTCATAGGCATAATCTGGTCCTAGGGTGCCTTTGTACCACATAGTGACGTGTAAGGCATCGTCAGGCATGAACTGGGTTTGTTTAGGGGACTGCTTTTCTCTAGTTTTTCTCAATATTTCACGTGTCTGTGCTGTCCCCCCCAGATCTAGGGACCAATAATACTGTGGAGCTGACATGCCATGTATCACGAAAGTTTGCTTTTCTACTATAGCCTTCATGCCAGTGGGTGTTGCAATCACACTAATACCCATTTGTATCATAAGATCCCTTCCTAACAGATTGACTGGACATGAAGGGCTTATTAGCACTTGGGCGTGACATTCTAACTCTGTTTCCTCATCTTTTATGCTAACTGGATTTGTCAATTGATGACTTTCAGCTTGGCCTCCTGCAGTTCGGATATTTATGGAGGACGAAGAAAAGGTGACCCTTGGAGGGCTAGTGGTTAACACTGTCCTACAGGCTCCTGTATCACATAGGCACTCATATATTTTCCCATTTATAATAAGCCTTCGTTTTGGTAGTTCTTCAAGTTGTTTTAGTGCTAGCAGCTGGTAAACTGCTTGCAAATCTATCTCTTCTGTCTCATCCTGTTTTTGCAGCTTATCTGGCTCTTTTGATAGTTCACAGGCTAATTGTCATTGATTCTCTGTGGAATTTGGGTTGTTTATAAACTTGGTTCTACATTGCCTAGCTAAGTGCCCAAGTTTTCCGCATGTCCAGCAAGTGTTATCTTGCTGTAATAAATTTCGCTGATTGCTCCTAAAAGCACCTCTCCCCCTTCCTCGGCCTCGTGACCTTCCTCTGAACCCTCCCCTCCCCGGAGGATTCATATGTATTATTGCAACAGTATCATTAGCAGCAAACACTGCGTCTGATTTCTGTTTTTGTGCTGTATGGGCGTGTTGGGCATATTCTAGGGCTTGCTGTACTGAACCAGTATTCTGATGTACCCAATGTTTATCTATGTATCTCTTCAGTTCAGGTTTTAGCCCTGTGATGAACGCACGTTTTAACTGTTGCTGATAAACTCCTCCATTTTCCTCATTATAAGGAATTCCTGAATTCCCTCTAAACACCACTCTCATCCTATCCATAAAATCCTCTGGCTCTTCTCCATCTTTTTGCTTGCATTGTGCAATTCTGCCATAATCTGCTCGTCTCATAAACACTGTCTCTATCCTTCCATGTAATTGCTCCATACTCTGTTGCAGAGCTTGTGAATTATGTGCAAGTGGTTGATTGTCTGGTCCATGACCAGTAAAGTCTCCTGCTACTCTTCCCCATTTATGATTGAACAGCTGTCTTAAACACTGGAACATTTCTCTACCATTCAGGTGGAAACTGCTCTGTAGTTCCAATATTGCTGTCCAAAATTCTGGTACCCCTTCATCAACAGGAGGTATTCCTTTTAATGCTGCCGTTCTATCTTCAGCTGTCCATGGTCTATAGACTAACATTGTTTCAGGTCCTCCATCTGGCTCTCTATTAGGGTTTGCCACCTCCACTAGGGGGCATTGTAATTCTATTTCTTCCTCTTCACTATCAATATCAATGCCTTCATTTCGCGGATGCCATCGAATCTTAGCAGTAGCTAGATCGCGCACAGGGTATAACGTAGGATCTCTACTCCTAGTTATAATGGGGGAAGAAGGAAGAGCTGATGGCTTCTTTGGTATTGTGCCCATAGCTGATGGTTGTTTTATTTCCCTTCTATCTACGGGTTGCATAGGGGCAGGCAATAGTGGTGGTGTTGGTGGTCTATTTTCTCTATGTTTTATTTTGGCCACCGTCTCATCATCTAAAGTGATTAGAGCGGCTGCAGTTAATTTATCCTTTCTATCATCCTTTTTCTGCTTTCTACGTACATCTCTTAACTTACTTTGTTCCAACCAATTATCTGAATACTTATATTCTTTTTTCCTTTTCTCCAATTTTCCTTTCTTCAAGGTTTGTAACATTTCTAGTCTTAAATTTCCTTGTAATTTTAAGATATCTGGAGTGTGGAGTTTCCCTTCAAACCCATGTTTTTTTCTCCACCTCTGATTACTTATTTGTCCTGAACCTGGTTTATATCCTTCCATAAACTTCTCATCTCCCTCTAGTTCAATCCTCTTACTCTGATTCTTTCCCATTTTTTTTCTTTCCCGTCTCCGCACTACACAGGTCCTGGGTGGAAATTCACTGGTACAAGATATATGGGAGGACACCAATACGGCCTTCTACTACACGCTGTTCGTGCAGCGGTATCGGTTTTCAGGGATGAAACCCGTCCTTGATCCTTCAATCACCAGTACTTCTTTCCCACCAGGCAAAATAAGAAATGGACTGACAGAAGCAACTCTAAGCCTCTTTAATAGTCTTAGTCCAGTCATTCACACAATACATGCATGTTCATATTTCGCTTAATTACGGCTAAGCCTAACCCCTTTTCTGCTTAATTACGGCTAAGCCTAACCCACGTCAATTGACCCGGTTATTTCGCTGAATAACCTTTGTTGTCTCACCTGTCCTGTGTGCCTGTGTTCCGCCACCGAGGTCCGTCAGACATCACCAGACGTCGAGCGCAGTTCTAACCACCGGCCTGATGACGAATTCACGTCACAGGTCTTTTCTGCACCCGTCTCCGAGTGGCTGCCGGCAGGCTTCAGTGTCGCTCCTCTCGGCGTGCTGGCGATGTCGTCAGGTGTCCTCGAATCCGGCTCGAAGGACCAAATTATATGTTGGAGAAAGCGTCAGGCTTTCCACTCCAACTCTGCACACAGGACCAAACTACAGTACAGTATATGTTGGAGAAAGCGACAGGCTTTCCACTCCAACTCTGTACACACCATTAATTACGAGACAACACACTTAGAGTTTTACTTGCACAAGGGTAACCACACTCTCTGCATGCTAGGCTACAAAGGAATGTGTTACAAAGGGTGGTTCCCCTTGGCACCTTTATTTATAGTCAATGGGGGGCAGGGGTCTTGGAGTGAGAACAAAGAAAAGACTGTGAGAGTAAGAAGAAGTTCTGGTTTTACTCAGGTGGACAACTATTTAAACACGTGCTCAGGATACGTGTAAACTAATATAATCTAAAGTATGAAGGTAAAGGAAAACAAAATAATGTATATACATATTTACACTCATTGCTGATTATACAGAAATGATAACAAATGATTACTAACAGTTTCTTCAACCTAACAATGGGTGTATCGAGACTAGTTGGTCATTATGGATAACTAAGTTGCACTAAAATTGGGTGAGCAGGCAAGGCATGTCACCCAGGTTGTGTGACAATTATTTTATATATATATGTATATATATATTCCCTCCACCACCCCTCCTTTACGGAGGACTGCTTTATTTTTAATATCCATTGCGAAAAAAAACACAAGAAAAAGAAAAAATATCTATATATATATACATATATATATATATATATATATATATATATATATATATATATATATATGGGTGTGTCGAGACTAGATGGTCAGTATGGATAACTAAAGTGCACTAAAATTGGGTGAGCAGGCAAGGCATGTCACCCAGGTTGTGTGACAATTATTTTATATAAATGTATATATATATATATATATATATATATATATATATATATATATATATATATATATATATATATATATTCCATCCACCATCCCTCCTTTACGGAGAACTGCGTTATTTTTCTTTTCTATTGCTAATAAAAAAACTATATATATGTACATATATATATATATATATGGGTGTATCGAGACTAGTTGGTCATTATGGATAACTAAGTTGCACTAAAATTGGGTGAGCAGGCAAGGCATGTCACCCAGGTTGTGTGACAATTATTTTATATATATATGTATATATATATTCCCTCCACCACCCCTCCTTACGGAGGACTGCTTTATTTTTAATATCCATTGCGAAAAAAAAACACAAGAAAAAAAAAAAAATTCTATATATATACATATAAATATATATATATATATATATATATATATATATATATGGGTGTGTCGAGACTAGATGGTCAGTATGGATAACTAAGGTGCACTAAAATTGGGTGAGCAGGCAAGGCATGTCACCCAGGTTGTGTGACAATTATTTTATGTAAATGTATATATATATATATATATTCCATCCACCATCCCTCCTTTACGGAGAACTGCGTTATTTTTCTTTTCTATTGCTAATAAAAAAACTATATATATATGTACATATATATATATATATATGGGTGTATCGAGACTAGTTGGTCATTATGGATAACTAAGTTGCACTAAAATTGGGTGAGCAGGCAAGGCATGTCACCCAAGTTGTGTGACAATTATTTTATATATATGTATATATATATTCCATCCACCATCCCTCCTTTATGGAGAACTGCGTTATTTTTATTGTCTATTGCAAAAAAAAAACAAAAAAAACTATATATATATACATATATATTTATGGGTGTATCGAGACTAGATGGTCATTATGAATAACTAAGGTGCACTAAAACTGGGTGAGCAGGCAAGGCATGTCACCCAGGTTGTGTGACAATTATTTTATATATATGTATATATATATTCCATCCACCATCCCTCCTTTATGGAGAACTGCGTTATTTTTATTGTCTATTGCAAAAAAAAAACAAAAAAAACTATATATATATATACATATATATATATGGGTGTATCGAGACTAGAAGGTCATTATGCATAACTAAAGTGCACTAAAATTGGGTGAGCAGGAAAGGCATGTCACCCCAGTTGTGTGACAATTATTTTATATATATGTATATATATATATATATTCCCTCCACCACCCCTCCTCTACGGAGGACTGCTTTATTTTTATTTCCATTGCAAAAATAAAAAATTTTAAAACACAAAAAAAAAAAAAAACGAAAATAATAATAATAAAAATAATTTTGAATGTGTATTCAAATAAGTTTGAATGTGTGTGAACTATATATAAATATATATATACACATGCATATACAGAAATATATACACACACACACATATATATATATATACACACACACACAGACACACACTCACATAAACACATACACACACTGTGTACAGTCTTATGCAAAGGTTTGGCACCCCTTGACAAATAACATCTTTTCAATTACAAAAGCAACAATATCAGTTAATACAGTCTCTTTAGGAACTGGGGGAAAAATACACAATATTTTCAGCAAACATTGATGAATAGTTACTTTTTATGCCATAAATTGAACAAAATTACAAAATAAAAACATTATTATGGCACTCTGCAAAAGTTTGGGCACCCTACGTAATCAGTACTTAGTAACACCTCCCTCTGCCAGATATCACAGCTTACAAGCGCTTCTTATAGCCAGCTGAAAGGCTTTCAGTTCTTGTACTTGGGATTTTCTCACATTCTTCCTTGCAAAAGGCTTCTAGTTCTGTAATATTCTAATATATCAAGGGGGCTGTATTGTCAAATAGGAGATCGGCAGCATTCTCCCACCTGAGAAAACTGTACTACAATGCCCTTGATAGTGTGTAGAAACACACTCGTCAGCTCTAGTCCTCCTGTAACAACGCAAAAGGACTGGCAACCCTCAGGTATTTATGCGTGCGATTGTATGATAAATTCACCCTGACAGTCTCACACTTCTCTTGGTACCAACAGGTCTCATGGAATATATAAAAGGCAACTGCAACAATTATACTCGGCACTAAACATCGAGGCACGGAAATGCAGCAGAGCTTGTGTATTTCTCAGGATGCATTCTAGTAAAATGCCCGGAAAATGAGCTAAAGACATATTTCAAGGGGCACTATATAAAACCGATGGAAATTTTACTGATTAAATAAAAGGAAAAGCATCGTTTGAAAAATCACAAATGTTTCTAAGATTCAATGCATCGCTTTTTGACCACATCATAGCGATGAACACATCATTGTTCCTGACAATGTCCTAATACAGAAATAAAACTTTATGTTGGTAAACTCAAAAAGCCTTCAGCTGTCACACTGGCTAACGATCTCAAACGATTATAAAGCAGCATTTGAAAAGCGCTGTTTTAAAATAACAGATACAACACTTACCTTGTCTTCTGGCCAAATGCTTTTCACGGCTTGGCACTCCAACGGTGCTGAAACGAAATTTGTATTTCCTCCTACCTCGTTGGCCCTTCAGTTCTTCTTTTCTCCCTTTGGATGTTTTTTTTCCTTCTTCTTTGGATATTGTTTTTTATTTTTGTTTGTTTTTTTTTACTTTGCATGTTTTTCCTTCTTCGGATATTATTTTTTTGGCTTATTTTTTAGACGATGTTTTTTTTCGTCTTCTTTAAAAATTGATTTTTTTCGTCTTCTTTAAATATTGTTTTTTTTTTCATCCTTTTGATGTTGTTTTACGGAACAAGAGCCGTACAGTGCTACTCTATCAGGAGGTAGCGCCAACTGAACGCCTTGAAGCAGTACCCAGCTCTTTTATAGGGAGCGTCAACCCGAAGTCAAGTTCTAGAACGTTGCACTCACTTTTCATTGGTTTCCCAGCTATGCTGTCAGAATAATGTTTGCTGATTGGTCGAAAATTTTAAAACGTACCCGAGTACTGTAAAAAAAAACTCAAGATCTTGCTACCCTACGGAGCACCCATAAGGTGATTTTTTTTATACGTTATATGCAGCTATTTGTAGCAGGGCCGTAATTAGACTAATCCACCCTTTGTCAATAAAGCCAACAAGAGAACAGGTTGCCCAAAGTTTGCTCAGGTACACGCCACAGCACAACCTTAAAAACACATCCAGCACAAATCACACTAGTGAATGACACAGCAAATCACAGCAATAAAAAAGACCCCTATGGGCAATCCAGCACCCAGACTACAGGTGCCAAAAGGCCCAGCCTGCCTAATAATGAACCCAAAATATACATACAACAAAGAAAAAGACACAAACAAAAAAGAAAATAAAACTAGCCAGCTGCTCCCACTAAACCCCGCTCCCGAGGCCACTAAGCCGGCTGGCTTGATAATACACGATACAACCTCAGATAAAACATATTAAAGCAACACCAGGGAGGTTTACAACCTGATCCTTAAAATTATCGACCCGTAATTCCACCTTGAAAACCCCTAAAGAACAGTAGTTTACCCCATGACTCACTGCCCCATTCAAACAAAAAAAAAAACAGGTTTTTGGGGTAACCTTTAGGTCAGCTCTTCAAAACCAGGTATGAGGACTCTTCAGCTAATCAGTCCTCTAATTAGAAATCTAATTAGGGAGTTGCAGCGAAAACCTGCATACACACCGGCCCTTTGCGGATAAGATTGTTCACCCCTGAAACAAGCAAACAGAAAGGCTGCTACACTGCAAATTCAATATGCCCGCCGATGCTCCACCAAATCTATCAGGACCCTGCCTGTCTTTCCCGTGCCTGCTCCTTTGCCAATATGCCCTACCATCGGAACATGCACAGCCATCTCGCCCCGGCTATGCCTCCAGTCCGAACTGCAGTTCCTATACCTGCCTATAATTGCCTGGCTACAATCCATCCCCCAAAATGAAATTGATGACCCAACGATCACAGCTAAGAATTCTATCCCCAAACCACTGGTCTTCCTCCCCAAACGAACGATCATTCACTGACCGTGGTAACTTATAAGGGTTGGTATGATGACCAGTGGTGGACCTCACCGAACGTTTAACTGGTCTCTACACCTCGGGGGGGACATAACCTCCTCCATTATACGAGGCCTACTTGTGGATGCTCTATTGCGACCCCTCCCACCAGCCCTGTCCCCGTAAAATCACAGAGTCCTCATCCGATTCCATTTCTGTTGCCCCTGTGGGCAACCCAGACTCAGGAGACATTACCAGAACATCTTCCCCTGACATAACAACCCCCTGTGGTACTGGACGCAACTCTGTTCGGTGAACTTGACGGACAACCCCGTCCCCCTCCATTGGAGTTGCAGAGTAAACTGCAACCCTGATCTTGGGGACACCGAACTACCATATACAAACAGGCATCCCAATGATCCTGTATTTTACCTCGAACATGGTTCCGCAAACACACCAGCTGACCTTCATCAAACCCCTAATCATTAACCAACTCATTGTGTTTCCGATTTCGTGGTGTGGCTTGTTCCTCCAACTAAGCCTTCACATACTCTTGAAGCACCTGCAAACTTTCCTGATGGTTTTGTACCCATTCCTCCAAAGGTCCACCATACTGACTGATCCCGGCAGGAGCCTGAAGATAGTGTATCGGTAATCGAGGCTCACAGCCAGACCTTAAATAAAAAGGCATCATCCAGTCATTTGGTGGGGTGTAGTATTGTAAGCTTCTCTGCTGGAGGAAGTGTGTGAAGCAAATTGTGCAAAAAAAATATTAAAGCAACACCAG